>NW_016829669.1:194764-197260 GCF_001698545.2 Rhinopithecus bieti | reverse complement strand
AAAAAAAAAAAAAAAAAAAAAAAAAAGAGGAATGGAAATATAGAGCTGAACATCCACGAAGCAGAGACTAGGGAGCCACAGAAAGCTCTTGTATAGGGAATGAATGATTAGCTGTGTGACTCCCTGAACAAGTTGTTTTAATTCCTGGACCTTCACTTTCTCATTTCTATATTAATGGGTTGAGTTCTCTAATCTATAAAGACTCTCTTGGGCCTAAAACTTGATTTGTTGAAGAGGAAGGAGGTGGCAAAGGGAGGGTGGCAGTGTGCAGGATGGATTAAGGACAGCCAGAGTTACAGACTGCTGATGAAAACTGTCATAGGAGGCCAGACATCAGGGAATGGGGTTAGGACTGGATGGAGGTGGTGGCCAGAAAGATGGAGAAGAAAGAAGAGATATATAAAAGACATTTTGGCCGGGCATGGTGGCTCATGCCTGTAATCCCAGCACTTTGGAAGGCTGAGGCAGGCAGATCACGAGGTCAAGAAATCGAGACCATCCTGGCCAACATGGTGAAACTCCGTCTCTACTAAAAATACAAAAATTAGCTGGACGTGGAGGCGTGCGCCTGTAGTCCCAGCTACTCGGGAGCCTGAGGCAGGAGAATCACTTGAACGCAGGAGGCAGAGGTTGCAGTGAGCTAAGATCGTACTACCGCACTCCAGCCTGGTGACAGAGTGAGACTCTGTCTCAAAAAACAAACAAACAAACAAACAAAAAACAAAAAAAAGACATTTTAAGAACAGAAGCACCATGCCTTGGTGACCAGATGGTTCTGAGGGAGGAAGAATGGAGATAAACCAACACTGGCTTTAAAGTTCTGAGTTTGGATGATTGAAAGTAGAAGCCAAGAGCCCCATCAGACCTGGAGTCAGAAGATCCCGGGCCAGGTACTAATGAGTTGTGTGGCTTTCAGCAAGCCGAAACAAAGGAAAAACAAAGAACATTGCTGTCTTTCACAGGAACTGGGAGATAAAAAACCAACTGGCTAGGTAGGGAGGAGCAGGACGTACGGTGTAGGTTAGATGTGCTGAGTGTGAAGTAGCAGAGGGACTGGAGCTTGGGATTGAGTGAGAGGAAATAATTGGTTACGAGATTTAGAGGTCATTCATTCATTCAAAACTTGATGAGCATTTACTATGTGTGAAGCATCAGTTAGACAGGAGAGTTGAGTGGACAGATGGGAAGGGTTTGGGGATTACTAAGAGGCAAGAAAAGGAATTTTAGGGATTTTTCCATGGCTAGGGATTGGGATAAGAAAGAGGGCAGTGAAAAAAACCTTGGAATGATTAGAGAAGCAGGTGCGGAAAAAAAAGAAGCAAGGGAAGATGTTTAAAGAAGGATGTTCACAATGCCAAGACCACAGAGATTTCAACAGGGGAAGACAAATTAGATTTGTGGGAGCAGCTTTAGGAAGTGCCATTTTTTAAGGCAACCTTGAACTCCCTCTGCTAAATCTTTCACAATATTTTATGTGAAATATGATGTTTGTGAAAACAAAACATTTTGCAGGGTACTATAATGCAGAGTGTCTTTTATGTTTATTGGATTAAAGATTTTCAGATCAAGGAGAAGAAATCTATGGGTATCTAAGAGAGGGAGATCGTACAAAATTAAACTGTCAACCAAAATTTCTCTCAGTGCAAAAATTACTAATAAAATAAAATCTTACTTGTCAAGAGCCAACCGTAATAACATTTTTGCTGCTGTTACAACTTTTTTTCCAAATCATAATCTTGCCTTAGAGGCAAGCACAGCTGTAACAAATAAAATTAACGAAGTGGAAAGCTGAAAATGCCATATGACCCCAAGGCTCTATTTTATGATCTGTGAAAATTGGGAGAAGCTTTCTCTCTCCAGGTCGAACCTCTTATCATTGTTGTCATCATTGTTATTATTGTTGTTGAAATGGGACTGAAGTGTTAGGACACCCTGAGACAGAAACTGGCTGAAAGGAGGCTCCAATCCCTTTCTTTCCAACCAAATGCAAAGTCAAGCATTACCTGATGTTACAGGCCCTGCTCCTGCCCTCTGCCTGAAGGAGCCAGTCTTCCTTTCCCAAATAGCCCAAAGCACCAGAACCTGGGCACATGGGATGGTGGTGAGGGGGTGGGGCTGTCCCCACTCTAGGCCACTGAGACTTTGCCAGTGTGAGCAGGTGACTGTTCCAAAAAAGGAAGAGTATTTTGATTCCTTTTATTGCTTCCTCAGGGCAGAAAATGTGAGCTAAATGAGATATCCAGTCATTCCTCTTGCAGACAATGACGGGCATGATTATTTTCTTTAACAGAAGTGTTTGTTTTTTGAGTCGGAGTCTTGCACTGTCACCCGGGCTGGAGTGCAATGGCATGATCTCAGCTCACTGCAACCTCCGCCTCCCGGGTTTAAGCGATTCTCCTGCCTCAGCCTCCTAAGTAGCTGGGATCACAGGCTCGTGCCACCATGTCCAGCTAATTTTTTTTTTTTTTTTTTTTTTTTTTTGAGACAGAGTCTCGC
>NW_016829669.1:191208-193054 GCF_001698545.2 Rhinopithecus bieti | reverse complement strand
CGGGGTTTCACCGTGTTAGCCAGGATGGTCTCAATCTCCTGACCTTGTGATCCACCCACCTTGGCCTCCCAGAGTGCTGGGATCACAGGCGTGAGCCACCACACCTGGCCTAATAGAAGTATTTTTAAAATGAGCAGCACAATATTTGTAGAGAAATTTTTCACAGGAAAATTGCAAATATCACAAGCACTCTTCTGTGTAACAACAATCTTATAATCTGTGTTCTGAGAAGGTTCACACAGACATTGACAATGCTTCCCTTGAGAAAATGACATCATACTGAAGAAACTTCTTGTCTGAACTATTATATATATTACATATGTATTATGTAATATTTCATATTAATATATTTAATATTTATAGTTATACATGATATTCAACGTATTTTCTATTTAAGTTATAGTAATATAACTAATATTCTATTAATATATCAAGACCTATAGTTGATCAGTTGATCAAAACTTTCAGTTAAAGAGGAGGATCATTAAAATAGATATGTACGTATCTTCAGTATCTTATCATGTAACATATAAATGCACATTTATTTTGCCAATCATCTGAGGCAGAGCCAAACAAAGCTTCACCTTCACTGTCTATGTGTTGACTTGTGTACTGCCATCTTTCTTGTATAAATCTCTTTTTTTTTTTGAGGAGTCTCGCTCCGATGTTCAGGCTGGAGTGCAGTGGCATGATCTAGGCTCACTGCAACCTCTGCCTCGTGGGTTCAAGTGATTCTCCTGCCTTAGCCTCCTGAGTAGCTGGGACTACAGGCGCACACCACCGTGCCCAGCTAACTTTTTTTGTATTTTTAGTAAAGATGGGTTTTCACCATGTTGGCCAGGATGGTTTTGATCTCTTGACCTCGTGATCCTCCCACCTCGGCCTCCCAAAATGCTGGGATTACAGGCATGAGCCGCCGTGCCTGGTCACATAAATCACTTTCATAATGCCTCATTTCTGATTTCTAGTTTTCCTGTTGAAGTAGAAGCCAGGATGCCTTTAAAACAATCAGAATGCAGAAATCTTATAAATTTTTCCCGCCCACTCCAAAATTTTAGAGTCAATTTGGCCAATCCTAATATGACACTTTTTAGTGATTCAGTTTTATTACTGTAGGATGGTAATTCCACTCCAAAGTAATTTTTAAAATGGAAACACTTATACTAAGATGTCCTAAGCATATTGATTGTATTAGTCTGTTCTCCTGCTGCTAATAAAGACATACCCGAGGCTGGGTAATTTACAAAGGAAATAGGTTTAGTTGACTCACAGTTTATCATGGCCGGGGAGCCCTCAGGAAACTTATACAATCATGGTGGAGGGGGAAGCAAACGCAACCTCCTTGACACTGTGGCAGCAAGGCGAAGCCTGAGAGGTGAGCAAATGGGGAAGCCCCTTATAAAGCTATCAGATCTCATGAGAACTGACTCACTATCATGAGAATAGCATGGAGGAACCGCCCCCATGATTCAATTACCTCCCACCAGGTCCCTCCCTCCACACCTGGGGATTATGAGAACTACAATTCAAGATGTGATTCGGGTGGGAACACAGCCAAACTGTATCACTGATGGATGAAAGAAAAATTCGTGTAGTCTAAGTGAAACGTAGAATTTGCCTATTCAAGGAAATATTATTTAGTCATTAAGAATTTTTACTATTATATACAATGACATAGAAAGCACTTATTATAAACAAGTGAAAATAGGATATACAATTATACATATAGTATGATTTAAATTAGTTTTAAAACATACTCTATATTGAAAATTACATAAGGAGATACATTTAAATATTAATGGGAGTTGTATTTGCTAGAAATTTAAATGCTTTTCCTTCTTTATTT
>NW_016829669.1:181683-189221 GCF_001698545.2 Rhinopithecus bieti | reverse complement strand
AAAAAAAAAAAAAAAAAAAAAAAAAAAAAAAAAAAAAAAAAAAAAATCTTACCATTATTCAACATCTTTCATTTTATAAATATCTTTCACAAACTGTATTTCATAGCTAGAAATGCAGCAATCCTGTGTGAAAGGGCAGAAAATATTAGTCCCAATACACAGAAGAAGAAACTGAGGGTCAACGGTTTGTCCAAGGTTACTTAAACTGTCTCTGTGTAACTAATGCATGAAGAGTAAATAATTTTTTTTGTATTTTTTTGAGACCGAGTTTTGCTCTTGTTGCCCAGGCTGGAATGCAATGGCACGATCTCAGCTCACCGCAACCTCTGCCTCCCGGGTTCAAGCGATTCTCCTGCCTCAGCCTCCCGAGTAGCTGGGGATTACAGGCATGCACCACCATGCCCGGCTAATTTTGTATTTTTAGTAGAGACAGGGTTTCTCCATGTTGATCAGGCTAGTCTTGAACTCCTGACCTCAGGTGATTCGCAAGCCTCGGCCTCCCAAAGTGTTGGGATTATAGGCATGAGCCACCGTGCCCAGCCCGAGTAAATAATGTTTTTAAATGTCCACGAAACTTCACGTCAAATTAAAACTATATCCACGAATTCATTCTGATTAAACCTGTGTCCATGAAGTCATTTGGATTATTATCAAACAATAAATGAAACGATCTCATTAATAACCACTAATTTCAGCAGCAAGATTTTCATGAACAAACAGCAACCTCTTGACAAGTGATTCAAAATGTGGGGGCTCTCATATGTCTTATCTCACTTAATTTTCACAATTTTATAGGGTGCTAAAATTATTCATATGTAATAGATAAGAAAGCTGAGGTTCAGCTAGGTTAAGCAATTGTCCAAGGTTATACAGCGAATAAGTGGCAGCTGGGCTGGGCTTGGATGCTCGGCCTTTTGCTTCCAAGCTCAGAAGTGATTCTGTTTCATCACAGCTGCTCTGGCTCTCCTCTCTTCTTCCACACAAAATACTAGCACGTGGCCATCCATTAGCCAGGCCGATTGCTCTCTCTTGAGGATGCTGCCCCCTATCGCTGTGGTGGATTCATTACCTACCGAGGACCTGGCAATGGGGAAACATTGACAAAGAAGCATCATTTCCTGCTGACTTTTTAGGTCCAGGGCCCCGAGACCCGAACAGTGGCTCCAAGAAGCGCTATGGCCTTTCTCATGATACCAGGATCATTAGAGAATCTACCCACTATCTCTTCATGATTCATGACCTTCTTCATTGAGAGCCTCACTTGTAGTACACGTCAAGACTTAAAACATTTTAACAAATATATTTTAATTAATTTAGTTACTAAGTGGTAGTTAATAAAGAATAGTTACTAATTTCAAATTGAGAATATAATTTTAAAGTTTAATTTAGTTATAAAATGTAATATTTGCTTATAAGTGAAACAAACCATATATATACACACACATATATATATTACTACATAAAAACACATATTAATCACAGAAGCAAAAAATACAATGGTAGTTATGTGGGTCTCGGGGTATAGGAGTTGAGAATGTGTTGGCCAAAGTATAAAAAATTATAGTTGGATAGGAGAAATAAGTTCAAGAACTCTATTCTACAACATATTTACTATAGTTAATAATACTATATTGTATTCTGGAAAATTGCTGAGAGAAGATTTTAAGTGTTCTCATCACAAAAAAAGTATGTGAGATAATACAAATGTTAAGTAACTTGATGTAGCCATTCCACAATGTATACATATTTTAAGACATCATGTTGTACACAATAAGTATATGTAATTTTTGTCAACTAAAATAATTGTTTTATGAATATTTATTATTTAATTTCATTTTAAGACTTCAAGTTTCCCCCCCAAATTTTTTGGGCCTAATTTTAAGTAGACATAGTTTATAAAACAATTGTCATTGAAAACTTGATTATAAACTTGGAAGCCATTTACATTCACCTAGTTTACTTGCTTTTAGCAATTGTGCTTGAATTGCTTCTTAAACAAAACTAGCCATGAAAGGAGTCAGGAAGGGACATTCCAGATTATGCCTCTTTGACACAAATATTTTCAGCTAAAAGCAATGAAGAAGCAGCAAACAGAGGAGTGGCTCTTCCCCCTGCTCCACACCATTTCATCTAAAGAAGGGATATAAATTTTCTTTTTAGACAGAGTCTCACTCTGTCACCCAGGCTGGAGTGCAGTGGCTTGATCTCGGCTCACTACAACCTCTGCCTCCTGGGGTCAAGTGATTCTCCTGCCTCAGCCTCCCAAGTAGCTGAGATTACAAACGCATGCCACTGCTCCCAGTCGATTTTTGTATTTTTAGTAGAGATGGGATTTCACCGTGTTGCCCAGGATGGTCTTGAATTCCTAACCTCTGGTGATCCACCTGCCTCAGCCCCCCAAAGTGCTGAGATTACAGGCATCAGCCACCGTGCCTGGCCGGGATATAAATTTTCTTAACTGGACACAACTCTTCTAAGTGTGGAGAGACAGCACCAGGGGAATCCTAAATAAGTCTTACTTCATTTGTTTATTCTATAGTTTTTGTAAAATAATTAATTTAAAGAACAATAAAAGACTGCAATTGCTGTGAAAAAGTAATATTTGCTGATAAATGATATAATCCAAATATATATATTAATTGCAAATATTAAATATTCTCCAACATCTCTCCATTCTTCACACTTCTGGTAACCAAAGCTAATAGTTGATGTATAACCTCATATGTATATATATATGTGTGTGTATATGTGTGTGTATATGTATATGTATATACATATACACAAATATTTATAGGTCACATTTGATATTTACAAATATAGAATCATAATGTACACATTACTTGCAGTTTGCTTTTCTCAATAATACTTCATGTATGTCTTTTCAGGCCAATAGATATATTTTTTAGGATATAAATTTGGTTGCTACATTAAGGAGATAACAAAATACAGAAACCTATATGAGATATAAGTTTATATATCTCACAGTTGAAAATATGGATCAGTGATTCAGTACTGGTATATAGTTTGACTATGCTGGAGACCTATATCCTTTCATGTTGTGGCTTAACAAAAAGCCTCCATCTCATGATTCAAGACAGTTCCTCCAACTCCTTCTATCATGTCTCATTTCAGTCAGTTGGAAGAAAGATGGAAAGGAGGACAAGCTCCTTCCCTTTAAGAGCAAGGCAGGCTGGGCACTGTGGCTCATGCCTGTAATCCCAGAACTTTGGGAGACCAAGGCAGGAGGATCACGTGAGTCCAGGAATTTGAGGCTGCAGTGAGCCATGATTATGCCACTGCACTCCAGCCTGGGAAACACAGCCAGACCATCTGTCTTAGCAACAACAACAAAAAAAGCAAGACAAAAATTTGCATATATTCCTTCCACTCACATCCTATTGGCTGGAACTTAGTCACATAACACCACCTACCTGTAAGGAAGTGTATTTGTCTATTCTCACATTGTTAAAAGGAATTACCTGAGACTGGGTAATTTCTAAAGGATAGAGGTTTAATTTGCTTATGCTCCACCAGCTATACAGCATGGCTGGGAAGGCCTCAGGAAACTTACAATCATGGCAGAAGGTGAAGAGGAAGGAGGCAGGAGGAAGAGAGATGGGGGAGGTGCTACACACTTTTAAACAAGTAGATCTCAGGAGAACTCTAACATGAGAACAGCAAAGGGGAAGTCAGCCCCATGATTCAATCACCTCCCATCAGGCCCCTCCTCCAACACTGGGGATTACAATTTGACATGAGATTTGGGCAGGGACACAAATCCAGACCTTATCTGGAAGGCTGGGAAATGTAGTCTTTCACTGGGGAAAAAAAATCTAATATTATGTAAGAAGAGGGGAATTGAATATTGAGGAACAACTAGCAATCATCTGCCATGTGGATATAGATTCAACTCATTCATTTCAATAGCTACAAAATATTCCACAGTGCAGGAATACTCAACCATTCCTGTTAATGATCATTCAGTTTGCTTCTAATTTAATTTTGCCATTGCAAAAAAATACTGCAGTAACTATTAATACATACATATCCTTATGTACAGGTGATTTTCTCTTAGTGACAGAGTTCCTGAAATGGGATTAGTGGGTCAAAGTACAAATGTATTTTAATATTTTATAGAGTGTTCTGCTCCTGGTTTGGTCCACTACATAAGCCCTGTGCAGTCTTTTTCTTCTGCTGATTACAAGTAAAGACACTGTCCAAAACATAAAAAGCAACTACCCAAAAGTTCTGAAAAGTAAACAACAGTAGCAGATTATGAAAAGGAGTCAAAACTTGAAGAAGCAACCTGCAAGGGAAGGAGTCTCCCATTTTTTTCTCTTTTCTTTCATAGCTTTGCCGAGAGAGGAGATTCCAATCATAAAGCTGCATGGTGGAGCAGCAGCGTGGATCGTTTAAATTCCCATAGTAAACTCATCTTTCTGACCAAAGGAGCGGGAGGGGTCTTTGTGAGCTATGAAGAGAGTGGGAGGGAACCAGAGAGAAGAGAATCGGAGATACGGATTCTCCAAATCTGTGCATCAACCTGCACAAACCTCAGGCTCTCCCTGAATTGTAGATGAATCAGATATATCCATGGAAGTACAACAAAGGTTCAGAAAACTGAACTGACATTGAAGCCGTTGTCTGCAGAACTTACAGTCTCAAAGTAACCAATTAGGTTGTCTGCTAAAACAAACGGGAAAAAAAAGTCAATAATTTCCAAATGATTTTTTTCTTTTTTTTTTTTTTTTTATATCTGCCTGGCGATCCAGAGGATTATAACAGGACTCAGAGTCTACCCAATACAACATTAACAATATATAGCAACAAAATTACTTGACAGACACAGAACCAGGTAAATCTGACCAGTTCTCAAGAGAAAAGATAACATTTGCCAAACACCAAGATTGCCAAAGACGACTTAATTTTTTTATTTTTATTTTTATTTTTTGACACAGTCTTGCTCTCTTGCCCAGGCTGGAGTGCAGTGGCATGATCTCAGCTCACTGCAACCTCTGCCTCCCAGGTTCAAGCGATTCTCCCTGCCTCAGCCTCCCAAGTAACTGGGATTACAGGCGCCTGCCATCATGCCCACCTAATTTTTGTATTTTTAGTAGAGACGGGGTTTCGTCATGTTGGCCAGGCTGGTCTCAAGCTCCTGACCTCAGGTGATCCACCTGCCATGGCCTCCCAATGTGCTAGGATTACAGGCATGAGCCACTGCACCTGGCCCAAAGATGATTTTTTTTCCCCTTGAGATAGAGTGTCTCTCTGTTGCCCAGGTTGGAGCACAGTGGCGCAATCTCAGCTCACTGTAACCTCCGCCTCCTGGGTTCACACCATTCTCTTGCCTCAGCCTCTCGAGTAGCTGGGACTACAGGCATGTGCCACCATGCCCAGCTAAGTTTCGTAATTTTAGTAGAGACGGGGTTTCACCATGTTGGCCAGGATGGTCTCGATCTCTTGACCTCGTGATCCGCACGCCTCGGCCTCCCAAAGTGCTGGGATTACAGGCGTGAGCCACCACACCCGGCCCAAAGATGACTTTAAAGCAGCGATGTGACTCTGCCACAGGAGCATGCATCTGAAGTAAAAGTAAACACACCTGAAACAGTTCTATTTGGAGAGATAGAACTCCTCAGGGGAGAAGCAGAAGCTATAGAAAAGAGCCAATTATTTTATAACTGAAAACTACAATTTATGAAATAAAAAATGCACTGAATATGCTCAATAACAGGATGGAGAAAAGAATCAGTGAACTGAAAGATAGATCAATGGAAATTTTCTAATACAAACAGCAGAAAGTAAAAAGACTGAAAAAAACAAACAGAGACTCTGGGATACGTGAGAACTGTGATGATTAATTTCAATGTGTCAACTTGACTGAGTTAACGGATGCTCAGATTGTTACTAAAACATTATTTCTGGGTGTGTTTGTGAAGATATGATTCTGGAAGAGATTAACATTTGAATCAGTAGAGTGAGTAAAGAAGACTACCCTCATCGATGTGTGTGAACGTCATCCAATCCATTGAGGGCATGAATAGAACAAAAATGCTGACGAAAGGCGAATTCACTCCTGTTTGAACTGGGATATCCATCTTCTCTGGCCCTCAGACATTGCTGCTGATTCTTGGGCCTTTGGACTTGGACTGAGACTTATCCCATTGGCTCCCTTGGTTCTCAGGCCTTTGTACTCAGATGCACCAGCTTTCCTGCTTCTGTAGCTTGCAGACAACAGATCATGAGACTTCTCGGCCTTCATAACCATGTAAGCCAATTCTTGTACTAAATCTCTGGATGGATAGATAGATAGATAGATAGATAGATAGATAGATAGATAGATTCTATTGGTTCTGTTTCTTTGGAGAACACTGACTAATACAGGCACTATTGAAAAGTCAAATACTTATCAGGATCCCAGAAGAGGTTAGAAAACTGGGGAGAGGCCGGGCGCGGTGGCTCAAGCCTGTAATCCCAGCACTTTGGGAGGCCGAGACAGGCGGATCACGAGGTCAGGAGATCAAGACCATCCTGGCTAACACGGTGAAACCCCGTCTCTACTAAAAAATACAAAAAACTAGCCAGGCGAGGTGGCGGGCGCCTGTAGTCCCAGCTACTCAGGAGGCTGAGGCAGGAGAATGACGTAAACCCGGGAGGCGCAGCTTGCAGTGAGCTGAGATCTGGCCACTGCACTCTAGCCTGGGCGACAGAGCAAGACTGTCTCAAAAAAAAAAAAAAAAAAAAAAACTGGGGGGAGAAAAAATATTAAAAAGAAAATGGCTGAAAACTTCTCAAATCTGGTGAAAAACATACACTTACAGATTCAAATATCTCAGTCATCCCCAAACAGAATAAATGGAAAGGAAACCATGTCTAAACACACCATAATCAAATTTCTGAAGGACAAAAATAATAATAAAAAAAAAATCTGGGCTGGGCACCGTGGCTCACACCTGTAATCCCAGCCCTTTGGGAGGCTGAGGCAGGCGGATCACGAGGTCAAGTGATCGAGACCATCCTGGCCAACATGGTGAAACCCCGTCTCTACTAAAAATACAAAAATTAGCTGAGCATGGTGGTACATGCCTATAGTCCCAGCTACTCGGGAGGCTGAGGCAGGAGGATCACCTGAACCTGGGAGGCGGAGGTTGCAGTGAGCTGAGATTGCATCACTGCACTCTAGCCTGGTGACAGAGCAAGACTGTCTCAAAAAAAAAAAGAAAGAAAAGAAAAGAAAAAAAAATTAGCCAGGGGTAGTGGTGCACACCTATAGTTCCAGCTATTCGGGAGGCTGAGGCAGGAGAACCGCTTGAACCCAGGAGGTGGAGGTTGCAGTGAGGTGAGATGGTGCACTCCAGCCTGGGCAACAAGAGCAAAACTCTGTCTCAATAAATAAATATAAAAAATACAAATAAAACACTGAGATACCATTTTTACCTACTACCTTAGAAAGATTAAAAATAAATGACTTCTAGCGCAGTGCAGTGGCTCATGCCTGTAATCTCAGCACACTCGAAGGTGTAGGCAGGGGGNNT
>NW_016829669.1:170981-181390 GCF_001698545.2 Rhinopithecus bieti | reverse complement strand
AAAAAAAAAAAAAAAAAAAAAAAATCTGAAAAGCAGCTATAGAAAAATGACATGTCACACACAGGGGAATCATCATGGAATTCTCAACAGAAACTATGGAACCACAACATATTTTTTAAGTGATGAGAGAAAAGAATTGTCAACTTAGGATTTTATATCTTGAAAAAATAACTTTTCAGAATGAAGGTGAAATAAAGCCATTCTGAGAGGAGGAAAACTAAAATGTGTCTCCAGCAACCTCCTCTAAAAAAATTGCTAGAGGAAGCCCTTCAGGGGAAAGGGAAATAATACCAGAGGGAAATGTGTATCTTCAGGAGTGAAGACAAAGTAGCAGGAATGAGAGTTATCTGTTTTATCATATATATATATGTATATATGTATGAATCTGTATATGTGTATATATGTATATGTATATGTGTATATATATATAATTATTTTTTTCCTCTTAAGACTTTAAAAATATTTATGACTACTGAAAACAAGAAATTATAAAATTTATCTGGTGGGATTTTCAAAGTAATGCATGTAATACATGTGACAACTATAACATAAAATTCTAGAGGGAGGTGGTTCAAAGAAGTCTATATACAATTGCAAGGCTTCTACATTTTACTTGGCCTGGTAAATATTAAGGCTAAATAAACTGAAAGCTTAGAAATGTATTTATAATCGCTAGAGTAATCACTAAAAGAAAAAAATACAAAGAAATATAGACAAAATTCAAAAGATACATTAAAAGAAATACCAAAAAGTATTCCAAGAATGCAGAAGAAGGCAGCACAGGGAGAACAGAGAAACAAAAAACAGAGACAGCAAACAAATAACAAAATAATAATTGTGGACAAAAAATCCTACCACATCAATAATTACATTAAATATAAATGATCTGAATATACCAATTAAAAGATATCGTCAGACTGCATGAAAAACAAGAACCGATTATAAACTGGGCACAGTGGCTCATGCCTATATTCCCAACATTTTGAGAGGCTGTGGTGGGAGAAACATATGTGCCCAACTCGAGGCCGCAGTGAGCTATGATTGCACCACTGAATTCTAGCCTGGGCAACAGGACGAGAGCCTGTCCCTAAAATATAAAATTAAATTAGAATGTAAAAAGTTAATAGTGAGATTACATCATGATAAAAGGGAGAATTCTCCAAGACCAATAACAATCATAACTGTGTACACACCTAATAGCAGAGTTTCAAACTGCAGAAGCAAAAACCAATGAAACAGCAAAGAAAAAGAGACAAATTAACAATTATAATTGTCTTTGACACACCTCTCAGTAATTGTTAGAATAAGTAGACAGAAACTGATCAAAGAAATAGAACACCTGAACAACACTGTCAAGTAACTGAATCTAATTGCCATTTCTAGAACTCTCTACCCAACCTTAGCAGGACATACACTCTTTTTCCAGTGCACATGAAACGTTCACCAAGATAAACCATTTTCTGGACCATAAAACAATCAACACATTGAAAAGAATTGAAATCACACAAAGTATGTTCTCTGACCATGAGAGAATTAAACTAGTAATCAATAACAGAAAGATATCTGGAAATCCCAAATATTTGTGAGTTAATATGTAATAAATATTGCCTGAATATTTTCCCAAAAGTTTTTAGCAAAACTCATTCCCATGCATGGAGAGTGCTTATTTCCTTCAGAGCACTTCTTTCTTCAAAGGCGATTTGGAAGACAAAGAGGTTCATGAATGATCTCTTTGATATAAATGCCTTAGAAGGGGAAGTATGTATAATAGAAATAGCACGGAACATTTAAAAAGATGTAACATTAAAGAAGATACTCCACCTCTCTAAGTTTCATTGCCCCATTGAAGAGCCACCACTGAAGCCTCTGGTGTCCAGCTATCTGGTTTCCAATCCTGATGCCATCATTTACTAATATGTGATCTTGGCAAGTTAACTAACCTCCCTTTGCTTCCGTTTCATCATATGTATAGGCACAGTAATAATAATACAGGTTGGTGTATGTCCCAGTTGCTTGGGACAGTCTTGGCTTACCCTTGTTCTTCCACTATGATTATTAATAATATCCTGGTTTGGGTGATAAATGATATGCTCAGTCTAATAACAGTAGCGATGTATTACAGGGTTGTTAAAATGATTAGGCTAGTTGTTACGTATAAAGTGTTTTAGAATGGTGCCAGGCAGCCAGACTCAATCAATATTGGAGTGCCTGCTAGAGTCCACTTACTTTCCTAGGGGCTAGGATATGGTGGCAAACAGGGCAGACACTATACTCAGAGCATCTGGGGTGTGGCAGAGTGGCTAAGTGCATGGACTCTGCTGCTAGCCTACCTGAGTGTGAATCCTGGCATGTTCCCTATTAGCTATGCAGCCTTGAGAAAGTGATCTTACTTCATACCTATAATATGAGTGCTATGAAGATTGAATGGGTTAAAATTTGCAAAGCACTTAGACCAATAACTGGCATGTAAGTGCAACTAAATACTTGTTAAATCAAATAAATATAACAATTCTAAATGCTGGAAAGATTAAATGCATTAGTACAATCATGTGCTGCATGACGTTTTGGCCAACGGCGAGCCACCTATAAAACTATGGTTCCATAAGGTTGCAATCCCATATTTTTACTGTACCTTTTCTACGTTTAAATATGTTCAGATACACACATACTTGCTGTTGCATTACAATTGCCTACAGAATTTAGTAGAGTACCATGCCATACAGGTTTGTAGCCTAGGAGCAATAGGCTACAGCATCTAGTGTGGGTGTGCAGTAGCCTTTACTAAACCTACACTACCTAGGTTTGTGTAAGTACACTGTATGATGTCCATACAATGATGAAATCACCTAACTATGCATTTCTCAGAACATATTCCCAGAGTTAAGTGACACATGACTGTATATACAAAAGCACTTATACTGGAGATTTGCCTTTTTTAAACTAAAATCATCCCTTCTGGTGTTTTTTTTCTTTTCAAAATAAAGGAAGGTGGATTGATAGCTCCTCTACTTCTAGAGACAGAAGACTGCCAGGACCTTTCAGAGGACTTTTTTTTTCTTCTTCTTTTTTAAGACGGAATCTCACTCTGTCGCTCAGGCTGGAGTGCAGTGGTGCGATCTTGGCTCACTGCAACCTCCGCCTCCCGGGGTGAAGAAATTCTCCTGCCTCAGCCTCCCGTGTAGCTGGGATTACAGGCGCCTGCTACCTTGCTGGGCTAAATTTTGTATTTTTAGTAGAGACGGGGTTTTACCATGTTGGCCAGGTTGGTCTCGAACTCCTAACCTCAGGCAATCCGCCTGCCTCGGCCTCCCCATTACAGCCATGAGCCACCGTGCCCGGCCAGACTTTTTTTTTCCAGTTTTAAAAAAGACCCAAATAATCCAAACTACAGTCCTATGATATTCTCACAACCATAGGAAGTGGGTATGATGAATATTATTCTCATAAGGAAACGGAGGCTCGAAGGCTCACCAAAGTCACAAAGCTTTGTCTTTTTTATCGAATCTTTAGGCCAGGAGCAGTGGCTTATACCTGTCCTATAATCCCAGCTCTTTGGGAGGCCGAGGTGGGTGGATCACTTGAGGTCAGGAGTTCAAGACCAGCCAGGCCAATATGGTGAAACTCCATCTCTACTAAAAAATACGAATATTATAACGAGGTATGGTGGCGCATGCCTGAGGTATGGTGGCACATGCCTGTAATCCCAGCTACTTGAGAGGCTGAGGCAGGAGAATAGCATGAACCTGGGAGGCAGAGGCTGCAGTGAGCGGAGATCACACCACTGCATTCTAGCCTGGGGGACAGAGTGAGACTCTGTCTCAAGGAAAAAGAAAATCTTTAGCAAAGGTCTTGAGGTGAATGTTGCATTTCAGTGTGTTTACTAGAGGACAGCTAGCAGACTTCATTTGCTGGATCAGGCCAGAACAAGTACACATAACATACTATCAGCGCAAATGTGAAGAAGCTAGATTGCTCCATTATTAGAGGTAGAAAAGCTATAATAGTGAAAACTTGATTCAAACAGTTCATCTAACTCTAAAGATCACGTATAGAAAATTGCAGCAATAGGAAAAGACCCCAAAGCTGCTGAATGCTAGGTACACAAGTCACTCCTCCTCTTTTGTGGGATAGGATAACACACCCTCCCAAGTGTGCAACTCACAGCTTAACTATATCTGACTTAGTGCAAGGGCCCTCCTCACCATCCACCCCCAGCTTTGACAGATTTCACCCCCATTATTGTTACCAACAACCATAAGCACAGAAGTGTTTTGTTTTCTCCTTGTCAAGGGAGTCCAGACATTCCTGATAGCAAATGTACGTGTGTCAATGCAACCTTGACAGACGGAAACTCAAACTCAAGTACAATGGCAAACTTTATATGCTATAATATATGCACACTGATGGACTTGGTGATGCTTTCTCCCTCGCCCCCAACTTCTTAGAACATGCAAAATGTGCCTGCTAAATATCATAATCCTTTTTACTCTGAGCACCTTTTCCCCTGGAGCCTTGCAAGTGCTCTCCGCATAATAGCCTATTTTTAAGAGTCCCCTTGAGACTGAAATGACATTCAGGCCTTAAATCTAATGATATCAGAGCCTGTCCTCATTTTAAACATTTCTAATATGATCAGAAAGATGCCTGAAAAATGAGCTCCTCTTGCCCTTGGCTTTCATGTGCCCTAGGGGAGTCCCGATTTAGAAGACAACCCCTAACTCAAGTGGGAGGTGCAGCAGCTGCTGACATATGTGACTGTGGGCTGATGCTGGAAATTTCTGAGGCAGGTCACAAACCTTTGACCCATCTCTCAGGTTTCTCTGGATAATATGTGGTATTTTACAGATTGAAAAGGAAAAGGATAAAAAAAACGAAGACTGAAAATCTTAGAATTATGAAAGAGAGAATCATATACATTTTCTCTTTAAATACTAATCATTTAAAATGTATAATTTTAAAGATGCATTAAACCTGTTTGACTGTCCTCATAAGACAAACTTCCTTCCTTTTCTTAATTCTATTCCTGGACTTCTCCCCAGCTATTAGCTACAGCCAGCAGTGAAGTCCCATTGAGTGTTCTGCATACTACTGGAAATTCCATGATTCACTCAGTGGGCGGTGCTGAATTAATTGTTAATCTGGTAGTGGGTGTTACTTTTTCTACTAGGTTGTGAATTTCTAACTCTTGAGATGTCAGGCAAAAGCGCTTCTGAGAGAAGAAAAAGGATAAAAGGACAAAAATCTGAGATTTGCTTTCTCTCTGGAAGCCTTTTCATCTTCTTGCCATAGGGAACAGTTGAATCATCAAAAGCCCATTTATAATTAGTGTTAGTGAAACCAGGGACTTTGGGGAATATTGGTTGTGAACAAAGGCAAGAGTGGCAAATCTTGTTAAATTTTGTTAAATGGAAGACACAGGATTTTTAAAAGCTGAAATACAGAATATAATATTAGTAAACTCATATGATTCTGCTTAAGATAATTTTTAAAACAAATGTTAAAAGGGTAAATTTTTAAAAAGAAAATTATATATATGTACTTTTAGATCTATGTAGGAATGTACAAATATATATATATACACAGGAATGTACTTCTTCCTGGAAGTTACTATAGCTACAATATGTCACTGGTCTATATCATGTTAATCAGCATCTGATCTGTGAGAGAAATCTGAGCATGAGGTAATTCAGCACTGTCACCCAACTGGCCACATTAATCTTGAGCATTTTCCCGAGGGGATTAAAATCTGTCACCTGATGTTGCTACCAAGGTGAAATACATCCTGTCTCCTATGCTTTGCTAAGGACAGAGAGGGGCCAATTTGAGCTGTGCTACAACAGGTTTGTTTGAATGGAGCCAGCATGTAAGCCCACTCAGACCAGGGTCTGAGATCTTCATTGGAGTCATCTTCCTCCTCTGGTTCCAGTGTAGCCAGTGAGGCAATTTGGTTTGTCCTTTTGCAGTGAGAGCCGATTGGCCATAAGGTACTCAGCCTACATTTCCTGCTCAAATGCAAGCAAATCAGTTGATTTCCCAGCTCTGAAAAGGTTGTGATCTAAACTTGTGTTAATAGAAACCCAAAGAAAGTGACACACATAAGACGTGTGGAAGTGCCTAGGGCTTCTTGACACTCAGGAGCAGGGGAGTAGAGCATGCTGTGTTTAATCAGGATTCGATTCTATAGCTCTTTACCATCTACGAAATTATTTTTTACCACATCCTATTAATTGGGAGTCAGTCTTGCTTGGTAGGAAAAACATAGCTTTGGAGTCAAGTAGAGCTGTATTTGAACCCTAGTGCTGTCACTCAGAAACTCTGGGAGGGACCTCAGGCGCTGAGCACTTTACCCCTCTAACCTCCAGTCCTCATTGGTAAGTGTGGGTGACGATGGCCAGCCAATGGGGTTGCTATGAAGCGTGAGAGAGATACCATATTCAAGTTCTTAGTAGAGTAGCTGATCCAAGGAACATGCTTGGAAAACCACTGACCTAGAGCCTGTTACCATCTTCTCATGTTTAGTCTTCTTCCATTCATACTCACGTGGCTTGCTTTTTTTTTTTTTCTATCTTCTCCCGGGATTTAGAAATTACTTGCGGCCGGGCGCTGTGGCTCACGCCTGTAATCCCAGCACTTTGGTAGGCCAAGGCAGGAGGATCACAAGGTCAGGAGTTAGAGAGCAGCCTGACCAACATGTGAAACTCCGTCTCTACTAAAAATACAAAAATTAGCCGGGCACAGTGGCGTGCGCCTGTAATTCCAGCTACTCAGGAGGCTGAGGCAGGAGAATCACTTTCACCCAGGAGTTGGAGCTTGCAGTGAGCCGAATCGCGCCACAGCTCTCCAGCCTGGGCGACAGAGCGAGACTCCGTCTCAAAAAAAAGAAAAAAAGAAATTACTTCCTTGACAAAATCTCCTGTCTTGAATTACTACTGCCTTTTTGCTGTTATGAATGGAATTTGTAATCATGTTAAATTTAACTTGGCGTAGAAATGCAGTTTATTTGTATAGGTTTCTCTTATATCCTGCAACTCTGACTTTTTCATTTCCTTCATTTTGTCATTGTGGTTGTTGACTTTCCTATGTCAATAATTGTGTAATCGGTACTTTAACCAAAAGCAAGTACGATCAAAATAACTTTATTCCTTCCCCCCACGGGCTTAGTGCGACTCGTTCCTCTCCTTCCCTGTCCCGTGATTTATCTGGCCAATCTTAATAATTGTTTCAGCTGCAACCCCAACTGGAACGCACACCGGCCAAAACGGAGCAGCTCTTGGGGGCCCCCTGCTGGGCCGGGTGTGACCTCTTTAGTTTCTGCATGGCAGGGCTCATGGAGGGTTCCAGCATCAGGGTATGGCAGCCAGGGCGGTGGGTGAGTGAACACCAGGGAGTGCAGGTTGGGGCTATTTACCAACTAGTACACGAAGATTTGAGTATTTTGACAATGGGTCCAGCCATTGTCTTCTCGAATGGTGTGGGCTGGCTCAGTATCAGCTCTACTCTTAGGTAATTAAAAAAAATCCTCTGGTCTTGTCTAGGGCCAAGCTACTAGTTAAAATTTTATCTCATGCATTAGTAAAAATGCAAATCTTTAAGATGGAAGCCTTTCCTCTACCCCAACTTGAGGAAAGGTGGGAAGATCAGCCTCCTCTCTGTTTCCTAGCCTGTACCGTCTGCTCCTCTTTCCCAGTCACCATGGCTCTGGCAGCTCCACGTTTGACAGCGTGGAGAATCGGGGAAGAAAATGATGAGAAACGGGAAAGGTGGAGCTTCACAGACACAGATGTAATCTGCACTGCTGCCTCCTGAGATTAAGTAGCAGGCAGGATCAAATGTTGATATTGCCGCCCAGTGGACACAAAATATAATGCAGTACTAAGATCAGGCAGAGCTTTCTCCCCTCAGCCTGCAGCTGAGGCAGTGGAAACACGAATGCAAGCGTGAGCCACTGCGCCCGGGCTCAGCCACCTTTTTAAATGGTATTTTTCCTTAACTGTAGACAACTGCAAGTATTTTTAAAAAGAGAAATATTACAGCAGTATAACGAAACTCCCTGAACCCATTACCTGGCTTCAACAATTATCAGTTTATGGTAATCGTCTCGTCTTGACCAATCTTGTTTCATCTGTTCCCCAACCTACTCCTGGCCTTGCCTCTAGGTTGTTTTGATGCAAATCCCAGACATTATGTCATTTAATCTGTAAATATTTCATTGGAACACCTGAGAAAATCACTTTCTTAATACCATTAATTATTCATGCAGTCATTATTTACATTTTCCTAATTGCCTTATAAATTATTAAGTTAGTTGGCTTGATTTTGGATCCAAACAAAATCCATGCATTGTCATTGTTGATATGTTTCATTTCTAAGTCTTCCAACAATAAGTTGCCCTCTATCTTTGTTGTTGTTGTTCTTACAATTTCTTGAAGAAACAGGTCATTTGTCCCATGGACTTTCCCACAGTCTGGGTTTTGTTCACTGTACCTATATGGTCATTTCGTGTGTTCCTTTGTCCCCTGTATTTCCTGTAAACTGGTGGTTGAAGCTGGAGGCTCCACTAGTTTTGGGATCAGTGATGTTGGCAAGAAGGAGTTGCAGGTGGTATTCTGTATTCCTGTCAGAAGACAGAATATCCAGATATCTGTTTTGTTTTTGTGATGTTAGCCATCACTGATACTCACTGCTCAGATTCATTAATTCACTGAACATTGGGAAATGGTGGCATCTGCTGCCCATGTGTTAGCTTTCCAGGTAGTAACTTTTATAAAGAAAACTTTTATGAACTTTTTGGTTACCAAGGTAAGAGTTCTTACAGGAAAGGCAGGACAAATACTTGATCATTTATATTTACCAGTTTGCAAAAGCACTGTGTCAGCTTCCTGGCAGTGAGTTTTGTTGTTTGTCTTAATATTATCTTGAACTCATGTATTTAAACATATTTGATGTGTGTCAATCTGTTGTAGTGCTATGGTAGACAGAATAATGCTTCCCCCAAAGAGACCTGTGTCCTAATCCCAGGAACTTGTATGCTATGTTATGTGGCAAAGAGGAATTAAGATTCCAGATGGAATTAAGGTTATTTACCAGCTAACCTTAAAATAGGGAGATTAGCCTGGATTATCCCAGTGGGCCAAATGTAATCACAAAGGTCCTTAAAAATAGACAAGGTAGGCAAAAGAGGAGGGCAGAGTGATGTAATCTGAACACTCTACCATTGCTGGCTTTGAAGATGGAGGAAGGTGGCCACGAGCCAAGGAATGCAGGCAACAACCTCTAGGAATTGGAAATGGCAAGGAAACAGATTTTTCCCTAGAATTGCAGGAAGGAACAGAGCTCTGCTGACATTTTGATTTGAGCTCAGTGAGACTTGGGTTGGATTTCTAACCTATAGACGTGCCACTTTGTGTTGTTTTAAGCCATTAAATTGTGGCAATTTGTTACAGCAGCAATAGAGAACTAATACAATTACTATCCTTATTGACACTCATATTAACCCATCTTTGGCCAGTGTTATCCTTTTCAAGTCGACTTCCAAGACGAGGGTTTTCTTGCTGCTGATATGACAAGATGTTCCAGGACCATCTACTGGTTAACTGGTTAGTATTTAACTTCTAACCCAATGTATCTGTTGAAACTTGTCCTCTCGAATGTCATTGGTGATTTTTAAATGGAAAAATCCAGTCCTTGTTCTTTTTGTTTTTTTCTGCAGCATTTGATACCACTCTCTTACCCTTTCCTTTTCCAAATGACATCTATCCTCCCTATCCTGTCATTGTCTTTCTTGCGTTTTACTTCCTAGCCCCCTAACACTGTCCTTGGGCCTCACTTCCTTTTTCTTTTCTTTCGTTTCTTTTTTTTTTTTTCTGAGATGGAGTTTCACTCTTGTCACTCAGGCTTGAGTGCAATGGTGTGATTTTGGCTCACTGCAACGTCTGCCACCTGGGTTCAAGCAATTCTCCTGCCTTAGCCTCCTGAGTGGCTGGGATTACAGGTGCATGCCACCATGCCCAACTAATTTTTTTGTATTTTTAGTAGAGACAGGGTTTCGCCATGTCAGTCAGGCTGGTCTTGAATTCCTGACCTCAGGTAATCTACCTCCCTCAGCCTCCCAAAGTGCTGGGATTACAGGCATGACCACCGTGCCTTTTTTTTTTTTTTTTTTTTTAAGACAGAGTCTTGCTCTGTCACCCAGGCTGGAGTGCAGTGGGGAGTGCATGTTGGGAGCCTCCCAAACCCGCCACTATGCCTGGCTAATTGTTGTATTTTAGTAGAGATGGGGTTTCGCCATGTCGGTCAGGCTGGTCTTGAATTCCTGACCTCAGGTAATCTACCCCCCTCAGCCTCCCAAAGTGCTGGGATTACAGGCATGACCACCGTGCCTGGCTTTTTTTTTTTTTTTTTTTTTTTTT
>NW_016829669.1:138862-170805 GCF_001698545.2 Rhinopithecus bieti | reverse complement strand
CAGAGTCTTGCTCTGTCACCCAGGCTGGAGTGCAGTGGGGAGTGCATGTTGGGAGCCTCCCAAACCCGCCACTATGCCTGGCTAATTGTTGTATTTTTAGTAGAGATGGGGTTTCGCCATGTCGGTCAGGCTGGTCTTGAATTCCTGACCTCAGGTAATCTACCCCCCTCAGCCTCCCAAAGTGCTGGGATTACAGGCATGACCACCGTGCCTGGCTTTTTTTTTTTTTTTTTTTTTTTTTTTTTTTTAAAGACAGAGTCTTGCTCTGTCACCCAGGCTAGAGTGCAGTGGTGCAATCTCAGCTCACTGCAACCTCTGCCTCCTGGGTTCAAGAGATAGTCCTGCCTCAGCCTCCTGAGTAGCTGGGATTACAGGTGCATGCCACCATGCCCAACTAATTTTTTTGTATTTTTAGTAGAGATAGGGTTTCGCCATGTTGGCCAGGCTGGTCACGAACTCCTGGCCTCAAATGATCTGCCCACTTTAGCCTCCCAAAATGCTGGGATGACAGGTGTGAGCTACTGCGCCTGGCCCCTTGGGCCTCATTTCTTCTTTCTCCATGCTCCTCCCCAGTAATGCCATCCATGCAATAATCTTTCCATGCCAATGAGACCTAAACAGTATCTTCCCCCATCTCTCCTAACTACCAACACCTCATTTCCGACAGCTCATTGATAGTTGCCACCTGCACAAACAACCTGCACCTCATATTCATGGCAAAACCTTAATTCCCATTGTCCCCCAACTCTTTCTTATTTCTGTTAGTGGTTTTCTCCGACACACAGATTTAAAATTTAGGTGTCATTTAAAAATCTTCCTTGTCCTACGGATCATGAGGTCAGGAGATCGAGACCATCCTGGCTAACATGGTGAAATCCCATCTCTACTAAAAAATACACAAAATTAGCTGGGCGTGGTGACAGGTGCCTGTAGTCCCAGCTATCAGGAGGCTGAGGCCGGAGAATGGCGTGAACCCGAGAGCCAGAGCTTGCAGTGAGCAGAGATCGCGCCACTGCACTCCAGCCTGGTCTACAAGGCGAGACTCTGTCTCAAAAAAAAAAAAAAAAAAAATCTTCCTTGTCCTTTGACTCTCCCAAAATAAGAAATATAACTGCTACCAAACATAGTATTATTTATTTATTTGTTTGTTTGTTTGTTTGTTTTTGAGACGGAGTCTGGCTCCGTCGCCCAGCCTGGAGTGCAGTGGCCGGATCTCAGCTCACTGCAAGCTCCGCCTCCCGGGTTTATGCCATTCTCCTGCCTCAGCCTCCCAAGTAGCTGGGACTACAGGTGCCTGCCACCCCGCCTGGCTAGTTTTTGTATTGTTTAGTAGAGACGGGGTTTCACCATGTTAGCCAGGATGGTCTCGATCTCCTGACCTTGTGATCCACCTGTCTCAGCCAAAGTCTCGCTCTTGTCCCCCAGGCTGGAGCGCAATGGCGCAATCTCAACTCACTGCAACCTCCACCTCCTGGGTTCAAGCGATTCTTCTGCCTCAGCCTCCCCAGTAGCTGGGATTACAGGCACCTGCCACCACGCCCGGCTAATTTTTGTATTTTTAGTAGAGATGGTGTTTCACCATGTTGTCCAGCCTGGTCTCGAACTCCTGACCTCAGGTGATCTGCCTGCCTCAGCCTCCCAAAGTGCTGGGATTACAGATGTGAGCCACTGCACCCAGCCAGTACTTAATATTCCCATTTTTGTTGTGTTTTGCCATGGGAAATGAGAATTTTTAATGTTTGTTTTGTTCTTGAGCACTCCATCCCTGGACACAGACCCCCCACGAGAAGCCAAATAATTGTCAGAGGTTGCTTTGTGAGTATGGAACCAGAGCATGGGGACTGGCTGATGTGAAGAGTTAATGGTTTGAGGGAAGTTAATGGTCTCCCGCTAAGATGGTGCAGGTCTTCTTATGGGATTGCAATATTTGAGGTCATTGCTAAGGCTCCTTCTTCACCGAGAAAGCTTGCATGGTCCCTACTGATGCTTCTGCAACCTTTCTTTCTATGCTCCCATGCCTGACCAACCTGTTTTTGATTTCTTTAGAAATGTTAAGACCGGCTGGGCATGGTGGCTCACGCCTGTAATTCCAGCACTTTGTGAGGCCGAGGTGGGTGGATCACTTGAGGTTAGGGGTTCGAAACCAGCCTGGTCAACATGGTGAAACCCCATCTCTACTAAAAATACAAAAAAAAATTAGCCAGGCATGGTGGCATACGCCTATAATCCCAGGTACTCGGGAGGCTGAGGCCCAGGAGGCGGAGGTTGAAGTGAGTCAAGATCGCACCACTGCACTCCAGCCTAGGTGACAGAGCAAGACTCTGTCTCAAAAAAAAAAAAAAAAAAAAAAAAAAAAAGACCTTCAATCTGGTCTCTGGCAAATTTTCCAGGCACATAAAATCATAAAATTAACTGAGATGGATATCCACTGAACTAGAGGTAGATATAAGTAGGAGAGAAGCTGTAAGTCTTTTTAACACTTTGTATAACTTTTAAGAAATATCGCTTGAAAACAACTATTTGTATACATGCTACTCATTTGTATACGTGCTGCGACAGTACTTGTGGGCCTTAGTGGCCTGGACATCACTGGGAGTTTAGCGCCCTCTTGTGTTCACTATGAGGCCAAGCATTGCCAGGTCGCCCTGATTTGCCAAGGGGTATTTTTCAATGCATCTTTTATTTTATGGGAAGTGTTAGAATTTTGCTACCAGCTTTTAAAAGCTGCTGTCACCCTCAGAATCACGTGTATATAGAACCAGCTCCAGGAAAAACTGAGAAGAATGTGAAGTTCTTTAGATCCCTGATTTTTTCTTTCACCCTACTCTCAAGAACACTAATTTTTTTCTTATTTTTTGTTATACTTTTTATTTCCTCATTTATTCCCTTCAGAGCTCCTAGATCATATCTGACCTTATAATGTGTTATTAAATCATCTAAATTTACCTTTATGTAATGTTCTGGCTTCCAATAGGTATTTTTATATATTAAGCATCAAAATATGTAGTAGATATTGGTGGATGGATGGAACAAAGAGAATCCAATTAGTTGCATCAGGTAATGTAACCATGGGAGGGAGAGGTGGTGAGCAAGAAAGAAGAGAGCTGCGAGGCAGTTTCACTTTTCTGTGATCCACCACATAATACTCTGTGTTCTGAAAGAGCCTAGAAACTGACTCAACATAGGTGAGTGTAAAGACCATAGCCTCTGACAGCCCTGGGTTTGAAACTTCCATTCCTTCACTCATCAGTTGTGCACACTTGGACAAATTATTTAACCTTCCTGAGCTCTAATTTTCTTTTTCATTTATTTATTTATTTTTGATATGGAGTCTCACTCTGTTGCCCAGGCTGGAGTACAGTGGTGCCATCTCCACTCATGCAACCCCCGCCTCCCAGGTTCAAGCGATTCTCATGCCTCAGCCTCCCGAGTAGCTGGGATTATATGTGCGTGCCACCATGCCCAGCTAATTTTTGTATTTTTAGTAGAGACGAGGTTTCACCATGTTAGCCACGCTGGTCTCAAACTCTTGGCCTCAAGTGATCCACCCATCTCAGCCTCCCAAAGTTCTGGGATTACAGGCATGAGCCACCACATCTGGCCCCTGAGCTCTAATTTTCTAATCTGTAAAACACTAAAAACACTTACTTCATAGGGCTGTAAGGAAGACTGAGATAATGTATGTAAAATATTGATAGAATATACAAAATGTGTATTTTTATTTATTCATCTTTAGAGATGGGGGTCTCAAACTCCTAGCCTCAAGTGATCCTGCCACCTCAGCCTCCTAAGTAGCTGGGATTACAGGTGTAAATCACCTTGCCCAGCCAAAATGTATGTTAAAAATTCATGTTAGTGGGGCACAGTGGCTCATGCCTGTAATCCCAGCACTTGGGGAGGCCAAGGCAAGTGGATCACTTGTGTTCAGGAGTTTGAGACCAGCCTGGCCAACACAGCAAAACCCTATCTCCACTAAAAAAAAAAAAAAAAAAAAAAAAAAAAAAATAGCTGGGCGTGGTGGTGCATGCCTATAGTCCCAGATACTTGGGAGGCTGAGGCAGGAGGATTGCTTGAACCAGGGAGGCAGAGGCTGCAGTGAGCAGAGATCGCACCACTGCACTCCAGCCTGGGCAGCTG
This sequence comes from Rhinopithecus bieti, assembly GCF_001698545.2. Classification (NCBI taxonomy): domain Eukaryota; kingdom Metazoa; phylum Chordata; class Mammalia; order Primates; family Cercopithecidae; genus Rhinopithecus; species Rhinopithecus bieti. The sequence continues at coordinate 166,668 of NW_016829669.1, read as the reverse complement.
AGCAAGACTCCATCTCAAAAACCTTTTAGAAAAAGAAATAGATAAATAAATAAATTCATGTCAAATTTTAAAGAAAGACATAAGGCATTACTAAAAGGCCAAATCAGACTAACCTGAAATTGCTTATTTTTGTAAAAGCGCTGTCCTGAATGATTCTGAGAGAGGAAGGAACATATCGTTCTGGTGAATGATCATTTGAAAACAAAGTGCCATAGCTCTCCAATGCACTGGGAAAATGTTTAACTTCAAAACAAGTTGGGTTTTAGTCAAAGGCAGGGAACTGACTGTGAAGAGAGAGATTCACGAACTCTTCCAGAATCTCAAAATAACTGACAGATACTAGTCACAGAATAGAATATTTATACCCTAGCTCAGTGTTAAGGCTCAAACAAATACCTAGAATTTACTAAACAGGATTAAATAAATTATACACAGTCATGAAATTCTTCAGACTTACTCTTCAGATAACATAAATAAACATTTAACTTAAGCCCTGTGCAAGACCCTTATTAGAAATTCCAGTCACGAAGTCTGTTAGGCCCATCAACTGCTTCCTAGGAAAAGTACCTTCCTAAGACCCCTGAATTAATTGATACAGGCCCTAGGTGGTTTTTGGAGTAAGAGAAGGCTATCAGGACAAAGATGGGCACCAAGCAACCTGTGAAGTGGCTTGGTTTAAAAAGCTCTACCTACCAAGGAGAGTTAATCAAGTCAGTTGAATTTTCTTACTTAGGTGGTTGAATGGGGGCAGGGTCAGCTAGTCAATAACAGGCATAGAGAAGACATCAAAGAGAAGCAAAGACTAAAAAGAGGAGCCATATTAATGGTAGCAAATTGGATGAAAGATCCAACTTCATCTAATTTGGAGCTGGGCGCCGTGGCTCATGCCTGTAACTCAAGCACTTTGGGAGGTCAAGGCAGGTGGATTTACCTGAGGTCAGGAGTTCAGGACCAGCCTGGCCTACATGGTAAAACCCCATCTCTACTAAAAAATTCAAAAATTAGCCAGGCGTGGTGGCAGGTGCCTGTAATCCCAGCTACTTGGGAGGCTGAGACAGGAGAGCTGCTTGAATCCGGGAGACGGAGGTTGCATTAAGCCGAGATCGCACCATTGTACTGCAGCCTGGGTGACAAGAGTGAAACTCTGTCTTAAAAAAAAAAAAAGAAAAGGAAAGAAAAGAAAGATCCAACAACTGCTGAAGGGGCAGACCTGTTAATCTGGTCCCTAAAGCTGCCTCAGACTGTGAGTAGAGTTACTTTTACAGGCCTATGCCATTCCAGTTTCCAACATTACAGTTAAGTTTTTTTTTCCCAGTAAACCCCCATTTCCTGAGGGAGTCTGAGATCTCTGGTTCATTCAATCAAATAAGATTAATTAACAGCAGTGTGAGAAATAGAAATTAAATGAGGTAGCCTCTGCCATCCCAGAGCTTAAATTATTGTTGGGGAGATCATGCATATTAATTCAAGGAATATTTACTAGTTTCCTACTACCAAATAGTATATTGTTAGGGATACAAAAAATCTGTTCTATTTACAAAGATAAATAGAACACTGACCCTGTCCTCCAGGGCCTCAGAGACTGTGATGGGAAATATACAATGTGAAGGGGATGCCCAGCATGCAATGGGGGTGAGGGGAGTGGGTAAGAGATTGAACATGCTTCTAATATCAGCTTCCTACTACTAGAAAAAAAAAAAAAAATACTACCCAATGTGTCCATCTACTTGGAGGAAACTCAGTTAATAGAACTCATGGCATCACCTCACTCCCTTACGTCTTACTTTGTAAATTTAGGGAGAATTGAAATAGGTCTGTATGGTTTGAATCTCTCTTTCCTTTTGGGAGCTAACAGTTCAAGGAAGCAGACATTCTAACTCCTCTGTCCAGCATGGCCTGCAAGTGAGTGCTGAAGTCTGTGTAACTCTGGGTCCAGCCAGTAGCCTTGCTTGGTCTTGCCCTAAGCTTCCCAGCTTCATCTTTATCAGTAGATGAGGTGGTATTTAGTTTGCCGTCTACCTTGTTCTTTGTTTTATTTTTCATTTTATTCAGGACTTGTGTGGGGAAGAGAGATCATTATTTGAACCCTCCTAGAGGCATCAACACCCACATGGAGGTTTTTAAGACCATATAAACTCTTCCAACCACTATTGTCTAAGCCATTGATGAAAATGAACCAAAGCCAGAACACAGATTAATCAGCAATATATGACTTAAGGTCTGGGATAAAAAAGGATCTGGGTCAACTGTATTTTGCACTGAAATTTGAAAAAGGATTTTCCAGTTGGTAGCAGTGCAGTAAGACCTGTGGATTGTGGCTGGATCCCAGTAATGGTAGTGCTCTAGAGTTAAGGTCCCCAAACCCTGCCATCCTCTAGCTCCTGACTCAGTGAGGCCCAGCCTCATCCTTGAATTTCCACACGTTCCATGGGTTGGGTGTGTTGGGAGACAGTTCTCCATGAGTCTCTCATGCGTCCACTTATCTTGTGAACACAGGTACTGTTCTGGAGAATAGAGACTTAGTTCTGGATGATATTTTTCAAGGATGTTTGTATAATGAACAACCTTGGAAGATAAAGATAGTGTGTTCCTCTAGAGCAAAAGGCGAGTTTTGTTTACTGACTAGGAAAATAACGATAATGTCTCCCAAGGGGGAGCGATTCTCCTGCCTCAGCTTCCAGAGTAGCTGGGACTATAGGTGCGCACCACCACACCGGCTGATTTTTGTAGAGATGGAGTTTCCTCATGTTGGCCAAGATGTTCTCGATCTCCTGACCTTGTGATCTGCCCACCTCAGTCTCCCAGGCATGTGGAACTGTGAGTCAATTAAACCCCTTTCCTTTATAAATTACCCGGTCTCATGTATGTCTTTATCAGCAGCATGAAAATGGACTAATACACATTCCTCACATTGCTTGCCTCTTTCAGCTTCTAGAGACTGCCAGTACTCCCCAGCTGTGGCCACCTCACACCAGTCTCTGCTTCCTCTGTCACACTGCTGCCTTCTCACTCAGACTCCTGCTTCCCCCATTTTTAAATTTATTTATTTTTATTTATTATTTTTTGAGATGGAGTCTCGCTCTGTCACCCAGGCTGGAGGGCAGTGGCGTGATCTCTGCTCACTGCAAACTCCGCCTCCCAGGTTCACGCCATTCTCCTGTCTCAACCTCCCGAGTAGCTGGGACTACAGGTGTCTGCCACCACGCCCGGCTAATTTTTTTGTATTTTTTAGTGGAGACGGGGTTTCACCGTGTTAGCCAGGATGGTCTCAAGCTTATGATCCACCCTCCTCAGCCTCTCAAAGTGCTGGGATTACAGGCATGAGCCACTGCGCCCTGATCCCCTACTTCCTGCATTTATAAGGACATTTGTAATTATATCAAGCCCATATAAATACTGCAGGGTATACTCCCTATCTCAAGATCCTTAACTTAGTCACATTTGTAAAGTCCCTTTTGCCATACAAAGTACCATTCACGGGTTCCAGGGATTAGGGCATGGACACATTTGAGCCCTTATTTAGCCTTCCACAGTGTCCGTGGGGGAGCTCAGATAAATATGTCCAAAAGACAGTTGAGTGTATGGCTATTGAGCTCAAGACAGATTTGCACTGTGGATATGAAGTCACTGGCATGTGTGCTTAAGGCATGGGTGTAGATGTTGCCAGGGGAAAAAAAAATAAAGAAAAATTTTTGAAGGCATAACGTTAGGGGTCACTATTACATAAGGAATGTATCAGAATTGGTGGCCGGGAGTGGTGGTTCACCCCTGTAATCCCAGCACTTTGGGAGGTTGAGGTGGGTGGCTCACGAGGTCGGGAGTTCAAGACCAGCCTGGCCAACATGGTGAAACCCTGTCTCTACTAAAAATGCAAAAATTAGCCGGGTGTGGTGGTGGGCGCCTGTAATCCCAGCCACTCAGAAGGCTGAGGCAGAGAATTGCTTGAACCTGGGAGGTGGAGGTTGCAGTGAGCCGAGATCATGCCACTGTACTCCAGCCTGGGCGACAGAGTGAGATGCTATCTCAAAAAAAAAAAAAAAAAAAAAAGAATTAGTATCACCTGCATATTACAGAAATTGAAATGACAATAGTTTAAATAAGAATGGCAATTCTTAAACTGTTAAAGAAGTCTGCGTTAGCATGGCAGCTTCATTACTTCCCCAGTGTGCCAGGTCCTTCTCTCCTCGTGCTCTGCCATCCTCAGGTGTGTGGCTTCCATCCTCAGTGGTGCCACAAACCCCAGTTGGCTGCCAGTGGAGCTTCTGCCACTCCATCCCGGTTCCAGGCAGGAAAAAGAGAAAAAGCAAAGGGCAAAAGGGCAGTCCTCCTATCTGAGTCAGGTCTCTTTACAGAAGATTTCCCAGAAGTCCCACCCAACTGACCTCCACTTGACCCATTAATCACATCTATGGAAGCTGGACAATGTAGTCTCTTATAGGTACATTTTCCCCTGAAAAGAACCAAAGTTCTGTTACTAAAAATGAAGGAGAGAATGGGTATTGAGTAGACCAACAGCAATCTCTGCAAGACTGGACAAAAAACAGGCCTACAGATGCAGTTGAGAAGGAATGACCAGTAAACTAGAAGAACCAATGGTGGGGAGGTTGTGGCTGTTTCCTAAAGGGCAGTTCCCTGCCTTCCTACGAACTCAAAAGGTAGTTGGATTTTAATATAGCCCCTGCTGTGTAGAAGGCCAAGAGTAAAGACATTAGCTCTCCACTTCCAAGGTATTCTGCTGAAGAACCAACTTGTGTGGAGGGGGGAACTGCTTCAGCTGACAGGATCCCTTAGAAAATCACATACCTTGCCTGTATTCTCTTGTATCTAATATAGGCCTTGGTGCTAACCTGCTTGATCAAGTTTAGCATAATGAGTAGGAAGCTATCAGAATCTTCAGGCAGGATATCTACAAAAGGAATCCGGCATGTACGGCCCACATGTTGTTTTATAATGGTAAAAGACTCTCTGAATCTTTTATTAAGACAGGGTCTCACTCTGTTGCCCAGGCTGGAGTGCAGTGGCACAATCATAGCTTACTATAAACCTTAACTCCTAGGCTCAAATGATGCTCCTGCCTCAGCCTCTCAAGTAGCTAGGGCTACAGGCACATGCCACCATGCATGCCTAATTTTATAAGAAATTTTCTGTAGAGATGGGGTCTTGCCATATTGTCCAGGCTTGTCTCAAACTCCTGCCTCAAGTAATCCTTCCTTCTCAGCCCAAAGCATTGGGATTACAGACATAAGACACCATGCTCAGGCTAACTGAATTTTTCCCTGACCTTGAAGTACAGCACAAAAAACGCTCCTTCATTCTTGAGAGATACTAGGTTAGGAGGGGGTGAAATGGGCTGGCCCTGTCACTTCCCACTAAGCACTGGGTCTTTAAATATCTTAACCTAGTCTAACTCAGGAGACTCATAAATTAAAAATCTCTCCCATAAGTCTCTTCCTGTACCATCTCTAACCTGTGCACTCAACATACAGTGTTTGTCTGGCTAGCATAGTGATTTTCTGTTATCACTATCACATATGCCCCATTCAAGAATTATAGGAGGGGCCAGGAGCAGTGGCTCACACTTGTAATCCCAGCATTTTGGGAGGCCAAGGCAGGTGGATTACCTGAGGTCAGGAGTTCAAGACCAGTCTGGCCAACACGCGAAACTCCATCTCTACTAAAAATACAAAAATTAGCCAGGCATGGTAGTGTGCCTGTAATCCCAGCTACTCGGGAGGCTGAGACAAGAGAATCGCTTGAACCCAGGAGGTGGAGGTTGCAGTGAGCCGAGACTGCACCACTGCACCGTAGCGTGGGCAACAGAGCAAGACTCCGTCTCAAAAAATATATGTATATATATTATAGGAGGTGCTAATGTTCCAGAATCAAAACTCTAACAACGTAACTACTGAACATTGCTCAACATAAGTTAGCAATGCATTGTGACAGGATGAGAGGCAGAACCACTAGTTCTTCATAGGTAAGGGCCCTCCAGGTGGCATCCTGCTATGACCTGGATCAAACATCCTAATAAATCCTCCTGGGAGATGGAACAGTGGAGGCTTGCAGCCAACCACTTAAACATATCCCACTTTAAGCTGCCTCTAATGCACATATTCACATCTCAATTTGTTTCTCTTCTTGTTAAGATTCAGGAGAAATTGACTAGCGCTGGCATTATACCAGTAAATGGGATATTAAAAACTATGCCTTTCTTAGATTACTAGAGAAACTAGGCACACTTAGAAGATGAGAGTGTATACATTATCAGTGTATACAGACCTTTTGACTACAAGCCTTGCCCCCCGCCTTAGAAAAAGCTTTCAAGGTAAATGAAGTTGGTGGAGGTTGAACTTAATTGATTCTTGGTCCAGGTCACTAAAAGTGCATGAGACATCACTTGATGAGTCAATGGTTAGAATTATGGGCCAGAGTCAGGAATACATATCCCTAATTCCAGGCACTTCTCTCCCACTAAACCATCCTGTTCACTTCACTTGGAAGAATCATCTCAGTCGGCATCCTCTCTCTCCCAGGCAATATGTCCAATTGTTAAACAATTTGATACATTGTTGCCCATCTAGTTCAAGAATAGCTAATCTTTGAATGTTTACTGACTGCCAAGCAACACGCCAATTACATTCTCTTGTTTAATCCTTAAAACCACCCTAAGGGCTGAAATAATTAATGCCAGTTTACAGATGAGGAAACTAAAGTACAGAAAGGTTAATGTGCCTCAGGTTCCATTATGCAGTGCCAATGGAGGTCTCAGATCCTTGGGCTGTCTTCCTCTAACATTCACCAGTAAAAAGGTGTACAAGTTCTCATCTTACTGACAACACAACTGCCCCAACTCAGTGTAGATGACTTAGAAAATCTAAAGATTTCTCCTGCCATCCCCAAATTGCAAAGATGTGTCCTTCCAACTTTTATGGGAGAGGGAGGCAGAGGACAAGGGGATTGGGAATGGGTGTTAGAATTACTGTGTTGGGGTGTAGTATGTACAGCGAGTGTTCTGATGTGATTGACCATTCTGAAACATATCTGAATTAAGAACAACATTCAAAGTGAAGGACGGGACAACAGAAATCTTCCTCGTAGTCAGGAAGTAGAGAATTCGTATCTCTGGACGCACGACACATGCCCAATTCAGGTAGAGACAACTATAATTTCATTAAACTTAAACTGAATTAGAAAAATTAATTTCCAGAATTTACTTATATTGTTTAAATGTGGCTCCCCATGCAAAGTTCCTGTGCTAAAAAGAAAGTAGACATGTAGCCCTTCCAACTTTTATGGGAGAGGGTGGCAGAGGACAAGGGGGTTGGGAATGGGTGTTAGAATGACCATGTTGGGGTGTAGTATGTAGACCGTGTTCTGATGTGATTGACCATTCTGAAACATATCTGAATGAAGAACAACATTCAAAGTGAAGGATAGGGAACAACAGAAATCTTCCTTGTAGTCAGGAAGTAGAGAATTCGTATTTGAAATGGGAGGCAAGGCCATCTGCTATAAGAAAGGCAGTGGGGATGAGGTAAGAATCACGAGGAGCACGATGAACATCTAAAATAACAATGAAGACTGGGATAAGAATGGATACATAAAAGGACAGCTGCACAAGGTTTCTGCTGGTTCAACTGAATCAGAGATGGTAAGTTTACAGTGGTGCTGACGGACGGCAGCGTGACTTTCTCCTACAGTGTTCAGATCAGGTATGGAAGCAGAGAAAGATGGCTGGGCTGTTCTCAGGCTGTTTGCAGAACAGATGACACAAAAGGAAACACAAGTGACAAAGGTAGAGGATGCAGGCAATGCAGTGATTGAAAAGATACACTGAGAGGCTGGCTGAGGAAGGCAGGCTGAAGAGTATGATCAGGACCTGGGGGTTTTGATGAGTTCAAGGAGATACAGCAGAAATAAGAATGAGACATGGAACAGTATGAGGTTGTGATCAAAGACTGGTGTTTTGGGATTTCTAATTTCAGAGGTGGAGTAGTTCTGGAGTACTGATAAGTCTAAATTATGATGGGAAGGCCCTAAGAAGAGTTAAAATCAAGTAAAAAAATTGAGGCTACAGTGGCATTAAGTGTAGGTCTTTTGATTGTACACAGCTATTACCAGGGTAACTTTTAAAAAGAAAAAAGGGTTGGGGTAGAGATCATAAGCCAGGTGAAGTGCTCAGTGAATGTAAATGGTCTAGAAGTACATAGATGACAGCGAAAGGTCCAAAGGTCTGTGCAGATGTCAGAACACTCACAAGTAGTTCCGCCTGTGAGAGAAGAGTGATTTGAAAGATGCCAAGACTACATGGCCTCTTTTGTGGACCATGTGGAAGCAGTGTCTATTTGTGAGGGCTGAGAAGTGCATGGGCCTGGAGAAAGCCCAGTTTCTATTAACTAAGTGTGTATGTTCTATAAAGAGGCTAAAAGAGATGACCCAGTTTATGTGGAGTTTTAGAAGACACCGAGGAAGGGCTGGTGTCAGTACATCTGGTACTGCTAACAAGGTAGTGTACCTGTGTGACCTTCAGCAGTAACAACCTCTGAACCTGTCCCCAGTGCCTTACAAGGTGCTGAGAATGAGTTGAGATGTGAATGCACTTTATAACTACAAAGCAATATAAGTTCAGGGACTAGAATTTGGGCAAAATGTCATGCTGAAGTATGTGGGTTATCAACATATTATTACAGCTACACATACGTAAGGATTTTTATGATGTCTGTTTCATTCTATGTGAATGTGAAACTAACTTAAACTGAAGGAAGTGAGAAAATAAGAGCAGTCAAGCATGTCAGATGTCACACAGATTGAGTCAATTGAGAATAGAAAACATCGACTTACAGGTTATTGCTAATCTTGGAAGTAGTGATTTTTCACTATGTGACTTTCAAGGAATTTGACACAGATATGAACAAATTTTTCTGTGCTTGCCAGTTACAGGCCTTCACACATCATTCAATGAATCTTTTGAGGTGCTTATTCCCATTCTCCACAAATATGGGGTTGTGTTCATCACAGATTGGCAAAGCAAAGCTCTAAACACAGGACTGAGAAACTCTGTAAAGTGCCACACTAAATATTTTAGGCTTTGTCACAACCACTAACCTCTAATGTTGTAGCCCAAAGCAGCCCTAAACAATACACTAATGAATGTGACTGTGATCCAATAAAAGTTTTTTTTTTCTTTTGAGACAGAGTCTTGCTCTGTCACCCAAGCTGGAGTGCAGTGGCCTGATCCTGGCTCACTGCAACCTCTGCCTCCCAGGTTCCAGAGATTCTCCTGCCTCAGTCTCCAGAGTAGCTGGATTTCAGGTGCCCACCACTAACCCCAGCTAATTTTTGTATTTTAGTAGAGACGGGCTTTCACCATGTTGGGTCAGGCTGGTCTCAAACTCCTGACCTTGTGATCTGCCTGCCCCGGCATCCCAAAGTGCTGGGATTACAGGTGTGAGCCACTGCACCTGGCCCAATAAAGTTTTCTTTAAAAAACAGGCATCTGGTCAGACTGGGTCCACGGGCTGTTTATTGACACACACTAAACACAATTTTCTAATCCTAGACCCAGCATTTTCTGCATTACACTAGTCCAGCGGTCCTTTCTTAAAACTACACTGTTCAAGCTACAGACATATTTAAATGTTTACATTTAAAATATTAAATTTAACATGTTTAAATGTTCATAGACACATACAACCTGCACATTTACTCTTTGAGAAATGGATGCAGTAAATTTACTTAGCTTTCTGTGGGAAATGATAATCTGAGGGTATGATGTTTTCAAATACCCCAAACTCCAACTAAGATAACCTGGAACCTAGTAAATGGATATCCAGTATTTTGTACTAAACTCTAAGGATATGAACACCAGGACAATGGTTATTCTGAGGCACAGAAAATACAGCCAAAGCAGCAGCTCAGTATGTACCCCGGCAGTGCTTAGAAGAGACTAATGTGGGAGACAAAGTTTCTGGTCAGGTGTATTTGCATACTCGGTCAGGCATATGCCTTGGATTACATAGCTCTCACCCCCAACTTGGCAACATCTTATTGGTTTTCAGAATATTCTGGTAAGATGACGGATTGCCAAAAGAGCTCATGAATGAGTATCTTCCATTCTAAGAAAACTTTTTTTTTTTTTTGAGATGGAGTTTCACTATTGTTGCCCAGGCTGGAGTGCGATGGCACGCAGGTTCAAGCGATTCTCCTGCTTCAGCCTCCCAAATAGCTGCAATTACAGGTGCCTGCCACCACACCCAGCTAGTTTTTATATTTTTGGTGGAGATGGGGTTTCACCATGTTGGCCAGGCTGGTCTCAAACTCCCGACTTCAGGTGATCTGCCTGCCTCGGTCTCCCAAAGTGCTGGGATTGCAGGCATGAGCCACCACACGCAGACCACATCGTTTTTTTCTTTTTAAGAGATGGAGTTTGCTTTACTCTGTTGCCCAGGCTGGAGTGTAGTAGCACAATCATAGCTATACCGCAGTCTCAAACTTCTGGGCACAAGCAGTCCTCCTGCCTCAGAGTGGCCGGGACTACAGGTGTGCACCACAACGCCCAGTTATCTAGTTTACTCTTGTCCAAGTTTAAATGATATCAAACAATCTGAGACTAGTCAGTCAACTGTCCTTAGTACGACCTCCTTCTTGACAGCCATGTGGATTCTATCACACCTTTTATAATTTGCAGCAATATTCAGTGGTTAAAGCAAAAATGTGTATCTATAAAAGAATCTGAGAAAAATGCAGGAAAAGGATGACAAAAGGTACATCCCTAGCTACCACCAGAATGTTACCTATCTAAAATGAACTGCCAACTTACGAATAGGTAAAACATACGGTAAAATTATAAAGGTGAGAACAACAGGAACTAGAATCTGTTCTGGAGGACAATATAACGTACTTGCAAGAATTCTAGATTTTTTTGTTTTTGGAGACAGTTTCACTCTTGTCACCCAGGCTGGAATGCAGTGGCACAATCTTGGCTCACTGCAACCTCCACCTCCCAGGTTCAAGTGATTCTTGTGCCTCAGCCTCCCAAGTAGCTGAGATTACAGGTGCCTGCCACCACACCTGGCTAATTTTTGTATTTCGCCATGCTGGCCAGGCTGGTCTCAAACTCCTGACCTCAAGTGATCTACCTGCCTTGGCCTCCCAAAGTGCTGGGATTACATGCGTGAGTAACCACATCCGGCTAATTCTAGATTTGATAAGAGTACAGGGGAAGTACTTTTGTTACAGACCACTGGTTCTAGTCCTAGACCCAGACTGTCAATATACTAGCCACTAGCCACTTGTGCCTATGTAAATTTAAAATAAAATACTTTCTAGTCATGCTAGCTGTAATTCAAGGGCCTAATAGCCACATGTAGTTAGTGGCTACCATACTGTACAACAAAAGCCTAGAAAATATCCATCGTCACAGAAAGTTCTATTAGACAGCACTGTTCTAGACAAACAGAGTATAGGTGGCATCTGAATATCCCTTAAATACATCTGGCTCTTATTTTTTATTCTACCAACCGAGCCACCTACAGTGAAGCATTAGAAATGAAAACGTGGGTTCTAGTGCTAGCTCTTTCTTCCCCAATTTCCTTATTTCTGAAAGTATATATCCCTGATAGAAACGTCCTTTTTAAAAAATTACAGAATCGACCGGGCGCGGTGGCTCACGCCTGTAATCCCAACACTTTGGGAGGCCAAGGCGGGTGGATTACCTGAGGTCGGGAGTTCGAGACCAGCCTGTCCAGCATGGAGAAACCCCGTCTCTACTAAAAATACAAAACAAGCCGGGAGTGGTAGCGCATGCCTGTAATTCCAGCTACTCGAGAGGCTGAGTCAGGAGAATCGCTTGAACCTGGGAGGCGGCGGTTGCGGTGAGCAGAGATCGCGCCATTGCACTCCAGCCTGGGCAACAAGAGTGAAACTCTGTCTCAATAAATAAATAAATAAATAAGTAAGTAAGTAAATAAATAAATAAATAAAATAAGATAAAAAGTTACAGAATCACTTACATTTTAAACCACCAGAAGTACTTGGGCATAACTGACCTAGAACACGGCAGTTACTCATCTGTGCCAACATAGACCTTAATATAGGAGGTACAGAAATGAGAAAAATTGGTTGGACGTGGTGGCTCACACCTGTAATCCTAGCATTTTGGGAGGCCAAGGTGGGTGGATCACAAGGTCAGGAGTGCAAGACCAGTCTGGCCAACATGGTGAAATGCCGTCTCCACTAAAAACGCAAAAATCAGCCAGGCATGGTGACCAGTGCCTGCAATCCCAGCTACTCGGGAGGCTGAGGCAGGAGAATCGCTTGAAAACGGAAGGTTGAAGTTGCAGTGAGCCGAGATTGCACCACTGCACTCCAGCCTGGGTGACAGAGTGAGACTCCATCTAAAAAATAAAATAAAATAAAAGAAAAAAGAAAAAAAAGAAACGAGAGAAATTTTAAACCTGAAAAAAAAAATAAACCTAAACCTAAGTTGCTATTGAGCTGATTACTTCTGGGTTAAATAAGATTACTGAATTTGAAAACCAGGCAGGACCTGGTGGCTCATGCCTGTAATCCCAGCACTTTGGGAAACCAAGGCAGGTGGACAGATTGCTTGAGCTCAAGAGTTTGAGACCACCCTGGGGCCACATGGCAAAACTCCATCTCTACAAAAAAACTAGGTGGGCATGGTGGTGAACACCTGTAGTCCCAGCTACTTGGGAAGCTTAAGTGGGAGAAATCTCTTGAGCCTGGGAAGTGGAGGTTGCAGCCAGCCAAGAGCGCGCCACTGTACCCCAGCCTTGGCGATAGTGTGATCATGTCTCAAAAAACAAACAAAACCTCACAACTAGCCAAGATGAAAGGTTGAACACATTTCTGTATTTCTGTATCTATCTTAATATGTTTGTTTCCTGTATCATTTCCAGAATGCCAAAAAAAGAAAAGAAAAGAAAATCAACTCTCTAGCCTTCACTTTAGGTCTTTCACATTAGTCCAGGATTGTCCCCTTGTAAGTTAATTGCTACACTGTCCCTGAATACCACTAACTTTATGCAGTCACCGAGTCCTCTGCTACAAGGCCTTTCAAAAGCTGAAATCTTAAAAGGATTTCCAGGATGCATCTTTAAATTCCCCACCATAACTCAGACTAGGACGTCATATATGAATTATAGCAAGTTTTCCACATTTCTTCTATAAATAAAAATAAGACTCACATGTTATAAATTGCTTTCAGGCCTTAAACACCTATCTAATCATCCCTATCACCTTTGAGACCATGGATTCACATCTTCCCAGTCTTCTCACTGTCCCACAAAGATACAGCTCTCAGCTCCGACAGCACAGATTTATTTTCTCATCATTCTTTATGTCTTATCTCGTGCTCACCATCTCCATAAAATCTCCAAGGACTATTCTAAATGTGTATGGCACAGACTATGCATGAAATAATTCAGTATGTAATTACACTGTTACACATCACAAAACTATGACCAGAAGCATTTGTCTGTCCATGTCTGGCATAAATGCTGCAGTTCTCAATCTGGGCAAAGAAACTAAGAGTCAATTAGTGAAGTGTTATTCTAGTTCAGGCAGTCCTAGAAAACCAAGTAAACAATCTAGCACCATGACTGGTTAACGCTGCTGCACTGATATTTAGGGCTCCTGCACTTTTTAATCATTAAAATTTTTGCATCAGTCATGAAATCAAGCACAGTCAAAAAATCATGATCTGTGGTTTTCTTTTTAATTATCTTTAGTCTTGCGATCACACATAATTTTAAAATTTGTGTATATCTCCGCTACTTTAATCCTTNAATTTGTGTATACCTCCGCTACTTTAATCCTTTTAAGTTGGCAAAAGCACCATTCCCAATCACAAATACACAGTTCTACAGATTTATGTTTCTGAATGGCTGTTTAAAGACAATCCTAAATTATAACTTAGTTTGACTTAGATTGTAAAGAATTCAGAGTGAAGTTTAACTTGCTACTATTTTAAAAGCATGTGACCTTATAGATTTGTAAGATGTGAGAAGTGTTGAATAATCTTTAATATTACACATAAACCATACTAAAATGCTTTTCAATAAGTAAAAGGAACCATTTTAAATACAGGGAATTATAATTAGATTGGCAGCGTTAAGGCCAAAATTCTAGACATTGCTACCTTATTTATCTTCAACCCTTGCCTTTAAGAGGCAAATGAACACAAAACACAGGTGAATCTTGCTTGGTTCTGAGACAGTGAAGGAATTTCCCCAGTATTTAAATATATTCACATAACCAGCTATATAAATCTAAATATAAAACCAATCTCCAGTAAGTTTTAAGATGGCACTCACCATCTTTGCGAAAAGTTGAACATTACTAACAAAGTCTAATAATATCTTTAGAAGGGGTAAACAGTGATGGCATTTACTGAATTGGAATTACTATTAAAATTCAAAAACTGAACATATTCATTTAACCACAACCCAGTCTTAGTTTTAAATCAGGACTGCCCAACAAAATATTCTGTCAGTCATTCATGATCTGAATTCTGGTGTATGAGATCTATTAAAGTATGGTACACATAAAAAAGTCATGAGACATTTGTTTTGTAATAAATAAGGCAGCGGCCAATTATTACTCATTAGTAGCTTTTTTGAGATAAGCTATCAAGTCTGCCCTTTCTTCCTTCTTCTTAATGCCGACAAAGATCATTTTTGTTCCAGGGATGTACTTCTTGGGATTCTCCAAATACTCCATCAGTGTATCCTCTCCCCAGGTGATGCCTAAACAAGAAACAATGCATCGGTTAAGTATTTCACACTCCTGATAGTGTGTCACAGGTTACATTCGTGCGTTTTGTACTGTTTCATTTAACAAGTGACTCTTACCTTTGTTCTTATTGGCGGCTGTGTAAGAGTATCCAGGAGCCTGACCTGTCTTCCGCCCGAAGAGACCATGGAGATTTGGCCCAGTCTTGTGCTTGCCTCCCTTTTCAACGGTGTGGCACTGGGAACACTTCATAATAAAAATCTTCTTGCCTTTCTCAACATCACCCATATTTAATTCTAAAAACGAAAGCCCCAACTTAGTAATTTTCCTCAGGTAACAAATACAGTGTAAATGAATGACCACTCTAGCCACTTAATTACCAATCCATTGGTAATTTATGTCATTAAATACCAGAATTAATCTTGTATTGCTTTAATACTCTTTATACCAAATACTCTTTAATACCAAAAACATTTTTTAGGAGCACCTCCTCAAAAACCTATTTTTGTGTGTATACGTGAAGGAACGTTAAAGCCCAAGCAAGCAAAGAGGGAACCTAATTCAAACTCCAGTTTCAGAAGAGAAAATCATGGTCACGAAGTCACAGATCTGAAGCTGAAGGGCGATCATATTAAGCCAAAATCACCACAATTTCAACTTTTAAGAAGGCCTAGTCATTTAATCTTACTACAAAGTAAAGCCACCTCTACCTGAGGATATTGCAAAGCACACAAATGTTTAAAAAGCGGTACTGGCTGTTTCTACCTGCCCAGGTCACAGGAGTAGCCTGACACTCGAACTTGCAAATGGGAGCGCAGGGGCAGGCTGCATGGTCCCCCCGGGACATCCCAACTCTCCTACCTGTGATCCCCTGGGGCGAACATGAGGTCACCCATCCAGGTCGGTTTCAAGGTGACTGATGAAACTGTTTCTAGGATGTCAGAACGACTGACGGAAGAAATATGCCCACGTAAAGAAATGGCCCCTTATTAGAAGAGCAACAGCTTTTGCCCTCTGAAGGAGAACGTGAAGCGCTAAGCTTCGGCTTTCCGGGTGGGAAGTCTCGCCTATCATTTCCATAGACCCTCAGCAACCACTACGGAAGGGGCCGCATCTTCCTCTGATCTGTATCTAAGCCGCCTCTAGTCCCTGACCGAGACCATACCTGTCCCTAGTTAGGGCTCCATCGCACCTCAAGCCGTTACTCGCCCGGCTCGGTCTGACCACAGTCCAGGGTCCTCACTCCCGGCCCTCCCACCCAGCGTGGGCTCCACTAGGAGGCTCCCCGCGTGGGTCTCGGTCGCTCGCGAGTGCGCGCCGCCCACAGCGCTGCCTCTAGCCAGGTGAGGCTTCCGCGCGACCCGCTCTCACCTCTTTTTAGTCGCTGGCGCAACAAAGATTCCCGCTCCGAAGCAGGACGTCCCCACTCTCTAAGTCCAAGGACACGCCGGTCCGCGCTTAAGTACCGGTGTAAGTGCAACCAAACTCGCTCCGCGCTCCCGCGCCCTGACGTGCGGCCGAGCTGGCGGCTACGCAGTAACGACGCCGCACCTCATTGGCTCCAGTCCCAATGCCTGCGCAAAGGACCTGCGCGCGCATGCAGGCGAGCATGTTAGGGTGTGCGGCGTGCGTGCCCTTCCTCTCGAGGCCTTTCTTGCCCGGCCCTTACGACAGGCATTTGGTCGTACGACAACGAGGTGGTGTCGGGAGGGGTGATGTCACCCGCGGCCCTCTGTGCGCTTGCGTGTGCTGGAGGAGCGGGGAGGGTGGGGTGGAGTCGCCTTGTTGGCGCGTTGCCCTGCTAAAGTATCAGTTCTTGGGCGTGGTGATGTAATGAGCTTTGAGCAGGGCGTTCTGCCCGTCCAGGAAAAGACGCCCTAACTCTGGCGCACCTAGAGGTCTCCTAGCTACCATCTTGTCAGCCGGCGACCTTTACCCAGACTCTGTCCTGCTACCATGGCTGGCGCCAGCAGCATCCTAGAGGGACAGCCTGGAACCAGGAGTTACACGAGTTGGGCACCAGCTCGTGACCTTGTTCTAGTTCCACCTCTACTCGGTTACTTTCAGTCATCTTCCAGCTCTCCGCTTGATGGACGCCCCAAGACTGAGGAACATGCTGCATTTGCGGCAGAACAGGATTATCACTCTGAACCCTTACCTGTCGGCGTCTTTTCTGCTAACGCCCTCCCCCGCCTCGCGTTCGTGCGCCGAAAGAACACAGAATGTGTGCTGGCAACATCTAGGAAGAAACATTTTTAGATGATTAGAGAATTATTGGAAATCTAGAGGATTTGCATCCCTTCTGACCTAGATAAAAGTCATGTTCAAGTAAACTTAATGCAGTTAAGATCATATTGGAAATAAAGGCGTTAATACCACAGCTTTTAGTTATCATAGCTATCCTTTAAAACTAGATCCCCTTCCTGACATGCCTAGTTCTATCACTGGTTTTCTTGACTCCTTTACTCCTCAAATTCTGGTCCCAAGTTCTGATTAATTTTCCATCTTTCTTTTATTTCTTCTCCCCACTTGTATTCTGTCTGGCACTGCCGTATTGAGTCAAGTGTTTATTGGCCAGACGAGGTGGTTCACGCCTGTAATCCCAGCACTTTGGGAGGCCGAGGCGGGTGTATCACCTGAGGTCAGGGGTTCGAGACCTGCCTGACCAACATGACGAAACCCCGTCTCTACTAAAAATACAAAAATTAGCTGTGCGTGGTGGCACGCGCATATAATCCCAGCTACTCGGGAGGCTGAGACAGGAGAATCGCTTGAACCTGGGAGGCAGAGGCTGCAGTGAGCCAAAATCGTGCCACTGCACTCCAGCCTGGGCGACAGAGTGAGACTCTCCCTCCAAAAAAAAAAAAAAAAAAAGTGTTTATTGAATGCACGTTATATGCCAGGCATTTTTCTAGGTACCTGGAGTATTATAAAATCAGTGAGGACTCTTTGTGGTGGAGCTTACATTCTGGGATCCTTTCTCCCATCCTACAACTTAAGTAATAGATACACGGAGGTTGACGTAGATTATCTTAGATCACTTCCAAACCACTGGTCTTATTATTTCTGCTCTGATCCTCCATCTCCCTATATGACGAGTATTTTTTTGTTTCTGAACTGTGTCCTGACTTCTAGTTCCCCTCTAATTTCACACACTACAGCCACAGTCTTCCTATAAAACAGAGCAGAAATCATCACACTTATTCAAGACCTTTTGTGCTTTTTGGAGGGGACAAAGATAGTCAGCATTTGGGTGTAACTCCTTAAGTAGGCTTATTTGGCAAACTGTTGAAATTTTTCAAAGACCAAGCTTAGCAACACCTTGAAAATTCACCTTGAAAATTGACCTTATGAAGCCAGGTCCTGATATTGCCACTCATACCCTTCTAAGGACAATGTAGTCCTTAAATAGGTAACTGTTCTATCATCAGAAGTAACTAGTCTCTGTTCATACTGATGAGGTTTCATGTGCTGATACTGCAGATCATATAGATGTACGAATAAGTCAGTTAGCCAAGTGAATGGATTGAAGCCATTTTAAATTTATTCTCATGACAGGAAAAATAGAAAACAGGAAGCGTTTTTTTTTTTTTTTGAGATGGAGTCTCGTTCTGTCCTTGCCCAGGCTGGAGTGCAGTGGTGTGATCTCAGCTCACTGCAACCTCTGCTTCCCAGGTTCACGTGATTCTCCTGCCTCAGCCTTCTGAGTAGCTGGGATTACAGGCGCACACCACCATGCCCGGCTAATTTTTTGTATTTTTAGTAGAGACGGGGTTTCACTATGTTGGCCAGACTGGTCTTGAACTCCTGACCTCGTGATCCACCTGCCTCAGCCTCCCAAAGAGCTGGGATTACAGGTGTGAACCACTGTGCCTGGCCAGGTTTTTTTTTTTTTAACTAAGGAAATTGTGGATAAAGAGTTGCTATTGAAAGTAATGGGAAGATGAAGAGACAAAGAACAACCACAAAAATGAACAGTTAGCACCTTCCTGTAGTAAAGCAGATACCATAAATTTTGTGATATATATGTATTCAAGAGATTCATGGTACTTACAATTTACTTGCGGTACCTAAGAGAATTAGTTGAAGAGAACAATAACATTCTGCAAGCCGCTTCGTTTCATATTCATTTCTGTTATATCTACTCCTCCACCTCCATCTTTTTAAAAATTATTTATTTTTTTATTTTTGAGACAGAGTCTTGCTCTGTCACCCAGGCTGGAGTGCAGTGGCACAATCTCGGGTCACAGCAACCTTCACCTCCTGGATTCAACCAATTCTCCTGCCTCAGCCTCCTGAGTAGCTGGGATTACAGGCACGTGCAACCATGCCCAGCTAATTCTTTTAATCTTTAGTAGACACAGGGTTTCACCATGTTGGCCAGGCTGGTCTCGAACTCCTGACCTTGTGATGTGTTCACCTCGGCCTCCCAAAGTGTTGGGATTACAGGTGTGAACCACTGTGCCTGGCCTCACATAACTTTTATTACAGTATAGTGTTATAACTGTTCTACTTCATGATTATTGTTAGTCTCTTACTGTGCCTAATTTATAAATTAAATTATATCATAGTTATGTATGTACTATATAGACAAAAACCATAGTCCAGCCATGCATCACTTAACAATAGGGATATGTTCTGACAAATGTGATGTTAGGTAATTTTGTCGTTGTGAACATTGTAGAGTGTACTACACAAACCTAGATGGTATAGCCTTAATATGGTTTGGCTTTGTGTCTCCACACAAATCTCATCTTGAATTCTAATCCCCCACATGTCAAGGTAAGGAGCTGGTAGGAGGTGATTAGATAGATCATGGGCGTGGTTTCTTCCATGCTGTTCTTGTGATGGTGAGGGAGTTCTCACTAGATCTGGTTGTTTGATAAATGTCTTGCATTTCCTCTGTGCTCTCTCTCCTGCCACCATGTAAGATGTGCCTCCTTCCCCTTCTGCCATGATTATAAGTTTCCCGAGGCCTCTCCAGCCATGCAGAAGTATAAGTCGATTAAACCTCTTTTCTTTATAAATTTCCCAGTCTGGGCATTTCTTTATAGCAGTGTGAAAACAGACTAATACAAGCCTACTACACACTTAGGCTATATGGTGTAGCCTACTGCTTCTAGGCTAGAAACCTGTACAGCATGATACTGTACAGAATACTGTAGGCAATTGCAATGCAATGGTATTTGTGTACCTAAACATAGAAAAGGTACAGGAAGAAAAAAAACAACAACATTGGCCAGGTGTGGTGGCTCATGCCTGTAATCCTAGCACTTTGGGAGGCCAACGTGGGTGGATCGCCTGAGGTCAGGAGTTCGAGACCAGCCTGGCCAAATAGTGAAACCCCATCTCTACTGAATATACAGAATTAGCTGGGCATGGTGGCAGGTGCCTGTAATCCCAGCTATTTGGGAGGCTGAGGCAGGAGAATCACTTGAACCCGGGAGGTGGAGGTTGCAGTGAGCCGAGATCACACAATTGCACTCCAGCCTGGGCAACAGGAGTGAAACTCCATCTCAAAAAACAAAACAAAACAAAAACACCATTGTATTTGTGATCATCATTGATCAAAACATTGTTATCTTGTACATTACTATATATATAGCGTTTGGTACTATTTGCAGTTTCAGTCATCCACTATGGGTCAGTGGGGACGACTGTGTTTTTAAAAACTCTTCTGATTGAAAAAAATCTAGTAAAATCCCCCACCCTACCCAATCAAAATTGAGACACAAGTAAGAGAAATCTCCAGGTTAGAGACAGGTGGTGAGGTAGGGCATAAGAACTGAAAATAGTGTGATAAGCATAAGCTGACTCCAGGGCCATCTTAAGGACTTGTGTTGAATGAAAGAGCATCAGGCTGTAATAGCAGTGCAGCAAAATGGAAGTAAAGCTCATGCGAAATGGTAATGGGCAAGTTGGAGGGAAAGTTGGCAGAGATCCATGCATAATCCTGGTACACTTAAATCTAAAGAATAAAATACAGTCTTTCCACCAGCAAAGAGAAAAACCAGGTTAGTCTTGCCTGTCTTGGCCTTAGTATCAAGTGGCAGAAAAAAGTATTCCCTAAGAATTCATAACCACAGGTTTGCCTTCATGCAGGCTTAGGGTTTGATTGTACTCTACTCGCATAGTCTGAGAAAACTCTATCTGAAAAATGAACAATGACATTGTGGATGGGCAGTGTATCCCTGTGGCTGGCAGAAGCAAACACAGATCTTCTCTAGAGGAGTATCTCAGTCCAGGCCACTGAGGATTGCCATTCTCTCTCTCTCTCTCTCTCTCTCTCTCTCTCTCTTTATCCATCCATCCATTATATAAATTCAGGGCTTACAGAGGTTTGGAACCTGGCAAACCACCCCCTACTTTAGGCCAGCATTTAGGCTGCACCCTGGTAGTGAGGGTGAACTGGCCAAAAACCAGATCTTACAAGGTCTGCGGCCTGACATATTTTCTGGCTGGTCAAGGAAAGCCTCAACTTTTGAACTTGGAATAAGGAGTTCTGTTGCCTCCAGATACCTGGTAAAACTAAATGAAAATTCTTTCTGGCAGAAGATAATATCAGCTAGACTTCAAATTATTTCTACAAATAAAATTTTCAAATAAAGTATTCATCCAACAACGAAAAATAATTGCATACACAATATGAATGAGAATCAGCAGAAGCAAGAAAAAAGATCATAGGGATTCCTTGTTTTGGAATTATCAGGCAGTCTGTAATACATTTACATTTATGATGTTCTAGAGAAAAAAGCCAAAGTCGAACATTTTAAAGGGAACTAGAAATTATGATGTTTAAAAAAAAATGATTTGAAAAGAATTAATTAGAAATTCTGGAAATGAAAATAAAATTAAGAGGATGCAGTGATAATGTATATGTACCTTTTAAAGTTTTTATTAGTACAAAGTAGGTATATATATACACATATATGTACTTAAGAGGTACATGAGATATTTTCATACAGGCATACAATGTGTAATAATCACATCAGGGTAAATGGTCTATCCATCACCTCAAGCATTTATCGTTTCTTTCTGTTACAAGCAATCCAATTATACATTTAGTTTGTTTAATGTACAATAAATTACTGTTGAGTGCAGTCACCCTGTTGTGTTACCAAATACTAGACCTTATTCATTCTTCTTCAGTGGTGCCATTTCATGTGTCAGCCTCCCAAGTAGCTGGGCTACAGGCGCACACCACTACACCTGGCTAATTTTTATATTTTTAGTAGAGATGGGGTTTTACCATATTGGTCAGGCTGGTCTCGAACTCCTGACCTCAGGTGATTCACCCGCATCAGCTTCCCAAAGTGCTGGGATTACAGGCATGAGCCACTGCACCTGGCCCCATTCTTCTAACTTTATTTTTGTATCCAATAGCCATTCTTAATACCCTCTACCCCCAACCACTAATCTTCCTGGCCTTTGGTAACCATCATTCCACTCTCTATCTCCATGAGTTCAATTGCTTTGACTTTTAGCCTCTGCAAATAAGTGAGAACATGTGAAGTTTGCCTTTCTGTGTCTGGCTTATTTCACTTAACATAATGACTTCCAGTTCCATCCATGTTTTTGCAAATGACATGATCTAATTAATTTTTATAGCGGAACAGTACCCCATTTTGTATATGTACCACATTTTAAAAAATCCATTAATCTGTTGATGGACATCAACAGATTTCCAAATCTTGACTATTGTGAATAGTGCTGCAGTAAACATTTGAGTACAGATATCTCTTTGATATCTGATGTTCTTTCTTTTGGGTATATACCTAAATATGGATCATATGGTGCTGAGGTCAGGAGTTCAAGACCAGCCTGACCAACATGGTGAAACCCCATCTGTACTAAGAATACAAAATTAGCTGGGGTGATGGCGGGTGCCTCTAATCCCAGCTACTTGGGAGGCTGAGGCAGGAGAATCTGTTGAACCCAGGAGGTGGTGGCTGGATCATATGGTAACTCTATTTTTAGTTTTTTGAGGAACTTCCAAACCGTCATTAAGTTCTATTAATTTACATTCTCACCAACACTGTATGAGCATTCCTTTTTCTCCACATCCTCGCCAGAATTTGTTATTGCCTGTCTTTGAGATAAAAGCCATTTTAATTAAGGTGAGATGATATCTCATTGTACTTTTGATTTGCATTTCTTTGATCAATGATGTTGAGTACCTTCTCATAGACCTGTTTGCCATTTTTAGGCCTTCTTTTGAGAAAAGTCTATTCATATCTTTTTTGATTGGGATTAGATTTTTTTTTTCCTATAGAGTTGTTTGAGTTTCTTATATATTCTTGTTATTAATACCTTGTCAGAGGGATAATTTGCACATATTTTCTCCCATTCTGTGGGTTGTCTCTTTACTTTGTTGATAGCTTCCTTTGCTGTGCAGAAGCTTTTTAACTTGATGTGATCCCATTTGTTTATTTTGCTTTGATTGCCTTTGCTTGTGGGGTATTACTCAAGGAATCTTTGCCCAGACCAATGTCCTGTAGCGTTTTCCTAATGTTTTCTTTTAGTAATTTAATAATTTGAGGTCTTAGATTTACGTCTTTAATCCATTTTGATTTGATTTTTGTATATGGCCAGAAATAGAGGTCTAGTTTCATTCTTTTGCATATGGATATCCAATTTTTCCAGCACCATTTATTGAAGAAACTGTCCTCTATCCAATGTATGTCCTTGGCACTTTTGTTGAAAATGAGTTCACTATAGACATATACATTTATTTCTGGATTCTTTATTCTGTTCCATTGGATTTTGTGCCTATTTTTATGCCAGTACCTGCTGTTTTGGTTACTATAGCTCTGTAATATAATTTAAAGTCAGGTGATGTGATTCCTTCAGTTTGGTTAATTTTGTTCAGGATGCCTTGACTGTTCTGAGTCTTTTATAGTTCCATATACATTTTGGGATTATTTTTGTTATTCCTGTAAAAAATGTCATTGATCTTTTGATAGGGATTGCATTGAGTCTGTAGATTGCTTTGGGTAGTATGAACATTTTAACAATATTGATTCTTCCAATCTAGGAACATGAAATAACTTTCTGTATTTTTGTCTTCTCTTCAGTTTCCTGCATCAACATTTTATAGTTTTCATTGCAGAGATCTTTTACATCTTTGGCTAAGATAATTACTAGGCATTTTATTTTATTTGTAGCTATTGTAAATGGGATTACTTTCTTGATGTCTTTTTCAGATTGTTTTGCTTTTGGTATATAGAAATGCTTCTGATTTTTGTTTGTTGATTTTGTATCCTGCAACTTTTCTGAATTTTATTGTCAGTTCTAATAGTTCTTTGGTGGAGTCTTTAGGTTTTTACAAATTTAAGATAGTATCATCTGCAAAAAAGGATAATTTGACTTTTTTCTTTCCAATGTGGATGCCCTTTATTTCTTTCTTTTGCCTGATTGCTCTAGTTAAGAATTCCAGTACTATACTGAATAACAGTGGTGAAAGTAGGCATCCTTGTCATTGTCCAGATCTTAGAGGAGAGGCTTTCAGTTATATATGGCTTTTATTGTATTGAGGTATGCTCCTTCTATATCCAGCTTTTTGTCATGAAGGATATTGAACTTTATCAAATGATTTTCAACATCAATTGAAAGGATCATATGGTTTTTGTTTTTCATTCTGTTGAGATGATGTATCACACTGATTGATTTGAGTATGTTGAATCATCCTTGCATTCCTGGGATAAATCCCACTTGGTCATGATGAATGATCTTTTAAATTGTCGAATTTGGTTTGCTAGTATTTTGTTGAGAATTTTTGCATTAGTGTTCATCAGGGGTGTTGGTCTGTAGTTTTCTTTTTTTCCTTCCCTTCCTTCCTTTCCTTCCTTTCCTTCCTTTCCTTCTCTTTCCTTCCTTTCCTTCTTCCTTTCCTTCCTTCTCTCCCTCCTCCCTCCCTCCCTCCCTCCCTCTCCTCCCTCCTCTCCTCCTCCTTCCTTCCTTTTCCTTACTTCCTTCTTCTTCTTCCTTCCTTCCTTCCTTCTTTTCTTTCTTTCTTTCTAATGTGTCTTTTGTTTTGGCATCAGGTAATATTGGCCTTGTAGAATGAATTTGGAAGCATTCCCTCCTCCTCTATTTTTCAGAATAGTTTGAACAGAATTGGTATTCTTTACGATATCAATTCACGCCAGGCGCGGTGGACTTCTGTAATCCAGCAGTTTGGGAGGCCGAGGCGGGCAGATCACGAGGTTAGGAGTTCGAGACCAGTCTGGCCAACATAGTGAAACCCCGTCTCTACTAAAAATACAAAAAAAAAGTAGCTGGGAGTAGTGGCAAGCCCCTGTAATCCCAGCTACTTAGGGGGCTGAGGCAGGAGAATTGCTTGTACCTGGAAGGCGGAGGTTGCAGTGAGCCAAGATTGCGCTACTGCACGCCAGCCTGGGTGACAGTGAGAGACTCCATTTCAAACAAAACAAAACAAAACAAAACAAATAAAATACCAATTCAGTCTGGTAAAATTCAGCAGTGAAGCCATTCATTTAGTCCTGGACTTTTCTTTGCTGGTAGAGTTTTTATTATGGCTTTGATCTCATTACCTGCTATTGATCTGTTCAGGTTTTGGATTTCTTTATTGCTCAATCTTGGTAGATTGTATGTGTCTAGGACTTTATCCATTTCTTCTAGGTTTTCTAATTTATTGGTATGTAGTTGCTCATAGTAGTCGCTAGTGACTTTTTGAATTCTGTAGTATCAGTTTTAATGTATATTTTTTCATCTCTGATTTTGAGTATTTTTTTTTTCTTATTCTGGCTAAAAGTTTGTTGATTTTATCTTATCAAAAACTAACTTTTGGTTCATTTATCTTTTGTATTTTTAAATTTCATTAATTTCTGCTCTGATCTTTATTAATAATTTTTTTCTTCTGCTAATTTTGGATTTGGTTTGTTCTTGCTTTTTTAGTTCTTTAAGATATATCATTAAGTTGTTTATTTTGAAGTTTTCTACTTTTTGATATAGGCATTTATTGCTATAAACTTCCCTCTTAGTACTGTTTTTGCTGTAGCTCACAGGTTTTGTTGTGCTGTGTTTCCATTTTCATTTGCTTGAATAAACTTTTCAATTTCCTTCTTAATTTCTTCATTGACCCACTGGTCATTTAGGAGCATATTGTTTTATTTCCATGTATTTGCATAGTTTCTAAAGTTCCCCTTGTTACTGATTTCTAGTTTTATTCTATTATAGTCAGAGAAGATATTTCATAGGATTTCTATTTTTTTTTAATTTTTAAAGACTTGTTTTTTGGCCTAACATATCATCTGTCCTTGAGAATAATCCATGTGCTGTGGAGAAGAACATATATTCTTCAACTGTTGGATAAAATGTTCTGTAAATCACTATTCGGTTCATTTGGTCTATAATGCAGATTAAGTCGGATGTTTCTTTGTTGATTTTCTGTCTGGATGATCTGTACAAAGCTGACAGTGGGGGTGTTGAAGTCTCCAGCTATTATTGTATTGGGATCTGTCTCTCTTATATTTCCTCTATATATCTGGGTGCTCCAGTGTTGAGTCTATACATATTTACAATTTATATCCTCCTGCCGAACTCACCCTTTTATCAATATATAATGATCAGCAAGTGATGAATCTTGCCAGGACTGGGTTCTTCCCTTTAAGGCAGTGGGTTCCCTTCTGGCCCAGGGTGTGTCTAGAAATTTCATGTGGGAGCTAGGGCATGAAATGGGGGCCTCCCCCTAGTGCACAATTCTACTGTGGTTGAGCTGGTATTCAAGTTGTAAGACAATGTCTTCTTTACTCTCCCCTCTCTTCTCCCCAAGTGGTGGGAGGAGTCTCTCCCAGTGCTGTCAGCAGCAGTGCCTGTGGCTTGGGGAGGAGTGATGCAAACACTTCCGTAGCCTCCCTGGCTAGTATCTCACTAGGTCATGTACATTCTAAGCCCAATGGCACCAAGCCTAGCAACAGAACTTCCCCAGGAATTGTAGTTCTTTTGGCCTAGTCTGCCTTTCAAGTTTATTTGGGACCCCCAGAGCACTTTAGCCCATGGTAGCTGGGCCTGCTAGAACTCAGGTTCTGGCTGCTTGGGTGAAAGACTCCTCTCTGGCTAGAGCTCGTCTAAATGCTCCCTCGGCACTGACTGATTTCTGCCCAGTGTTGTTTTTCACTGTGACAGGGCAGCACTGAGTTCCAATGCAAGGCCCCGCAATCACTGCACTGTCCCTCCCCAAGGCACACTGATTCTCTATGCCATGTGGCCACTGCTGGAGGATGTGGAAGGGGTGGTGTAGGCAATCCAAAACTGCCTTTTTTTACCCTCTTCAGTGCCTCTTTCCTTATTATGATGTTAAAACCAGGTACTGTGATTGCTCACATGATTTTTGGTTCTTATGAAGGTTCTTTTTTGTGTGGATAGTTTTTCAATTTGTTGTTCCTATGTCGGGGCAATTCTTGGAGGCTTCCATTTGGCCATCTTGCCCCACCTCTCCATCAAAATGACTTTTTGGAGGGGAGTTATTAGACTGTCACTGGAAGTGGTGTAACAGCCCAACGGGTTCTTCTTGCCTGCTGCTTAGAAAAGCCAATGCATTGAGAGCAACAGTTTTTGGAGCAGAGAAAGAGTTTAGTTATCAGAGGGCCAGCCAAGCAGAAGGATGGGAGATAATTTTCAAATCTGCCTCCCTAAGAAAATGGAAGCTAGGGTTTTTCAAGGATAGTTTGGTGGCCGGGTGCGGTGGCTCATGCCTGTAATCCCAACACTTTGGGAGGCCGAGGCTGAGGCCTGACATCACTTGATGTCAGGAGTTCGAGACCAGCCTGGCCAACATGGTGAAACCCCGTCTCTGCTAAAAATACAAAAAATTACCCCAGTGTGGTGGTGCATGCCTGTAATCCCACCTACTTGGGAGACTGAGGCAGGAAAATCACCTGAACCTGGGAGGTGGAGGTTGCACTGCACTCCAACCTGGGCGACAGAGCAAGATTCCACATCTGAAAAAAAAAAAAAAAAGAAAAGAAAAGCAAGCTGGGGGACAGTGGCTGGTTATCACTTC
Source organism: Rhinopithecus bieti (assembly GCF_001698545.2). Lineage (NCBI taxonomy): Eukaryota > Metazoa > Chordata > Mammalia > Primates > Cercopithecidae > Rhinopithecus > Rhinopithecus bieti. The sequence goes on along the minus strand of NW_016829669.1, from coordinate 138,890 downwards.
TTCTTCCTTTTTTTTTTTTTTTTTTTTT
>NW_016829669.1:126092-135796 GCF_001698545.2 Rhinopithecus bieti | reverse complement strand
TTTTTTTTTTTTTTTTTTTGAGATGGAGTTTCGCTCTTGTTGCCCAAGCTGTAGTACAATTGCATGATCTCGGCTCACTGCAACCTCTGCCTCCCAGGTTCAAGAGATTCTCCTGCCTCAGTCTCCCAAGTAGCTGGGATTACAGGTGCATGCCACCACGCCTGGCTAATTTTTTGTATTTTTGGTAGAAACAGGGTTTCACCATGTTAACCAGACTGGTGTTGAACTCCTGACCTCATGTTCTGCCCACCTTAGCCTCCCAAAGTGCTGGGATTATAGGTGTGAGCCACCATGCCCAGCAGGTTATCATTTAACTATACCTACTTCTTAGCAATTCAGGACCCTCCCATAATCCTAACCTTGTGACCTTTCATTAGTTTTTCAAGGGTGGTTTTGGTTCCCAAACAAGCAGGGAGTTAGTTTTGAGAAGGAAGGAGCTATTATTGTCTTTGCCTTACAGTTAAACTATAAATTCCTCCCATAGTTAGCTTGGCCTATGCCCAGGAATGAACACACAGCTTGTGAGGTTAGAAGCAAGATGGAAATAGCTATGTCAGATTTATTTGACTTTCATCATTTTTGCAAATGCAGTTTCGGTGACACTTGGAGCAACACACATCCATATATGTTCAGTGGGTTAGAGCGGGGGCCCTCAATCCCTCCTCTGTGGTCTGTTAGGAACAGGGCCACAAAGAAGGAAGTGAGTGGGGGTGAGCAAATGAAGTTTCATCTGTATTTACAGCCATTCCCCTGTATGCACATTACTGCCTGAGCTCTGCCTCCTGTCAGATCAATGGTGGCATTAGATTCTCATAGGAACTTGAACCCTATTGTGAACTGCACTTGCAAGGGATCTAGGTTGCATGCTCCTTATGAGAATCTAATGCCTGATGATCTGTCACCATCTCCCATCACCCCCACATGGGACCATCTAGATGCAGGAAAACAAGCTCAGGGCTCCCACTGATTCTACATTGTGGTGAGTTGTATAATGGTTTCACTATATATTATAATGTAATAATAATAGAAATAAAGTACACATTAAATGTAATGCACTCGAATCATCCTGAAATCATCGTCCCCCATGCCCCGGTCCATGGAAAAATTGCCTTCCATGAAACTGGTTCCTGGTGCCAGAAAGGTTGTGGACTGCTGGGTTAGAGGACATGGAGCTGGAAGACTTGAGAAGGAAGAGAAGAAGGTTCTATGCCACACTGGTCATGTTTAGAAAACACTTCATATTATTGTTACTGGGGGGTCCTTGCTCCCAGAGCTCCCAAGATGGTGGCAGGNGTTACTGGGGGGTCCTTGCTCCCAGAGCTTCCAAGATGGTGGTGGGCTGCTTCCAAAATGGCGGTGGCCAGTTCCAAGATGGTGGCAAGCCTTGTGTTCTCTGACCTGGGATTCTTGGCCTCACAGATTCCAAGGAATGGAATCTTGGGCCATGTGGTGAATGTTATAGCACTATTAGAAGCCCTGGGTCACAGAAGAGAACCGTGGAACCCAGTGACTAGTGTTCAGCTCGATTAGGAGGAACCCAGGCACTTAGCCATGCAGGAACAATGGCAAGCCTTTGGCCCGATCGGGAGTGGCAATGGGGGCCTCGCTGGATCAGGAGCACAGCTGACACCCTGCCACCCTGCTGGATCCGGAGGGATGGAAGTCAGCGGTGGGTTTGGGATGGCAGCAAACAGCAGTGGTGGACGGCGAGTGAAAGCTCAGCTCGAGCCCTAACAAACACGGACCAGAAGAGTGCAGTTGCAAGAGTTAATAGAGTGAAATAGAGCAAAAACAGAGCTGCCATACAAAGGGAGGGGACCCAAAGAGGTGAGCCGTTGCGGGCTCGAATGTCTGAGTTTATATCCCAATCATTGTCCCTCCCGCTGTGCTCTCATGCAACAGATGATTGGCTATTTCTTTACCTCCTGTTTTTGCCTAATTAGCATTTTAGTGAGTTCTCTTTACTGTCTGATTGGTCGGTGTGAGCTAAGTTGCAAGCCCCGTGTTTAAAGGTGGAAGCGGTCACCTTCCCAGCTAAGCTTAGGGATTTTTAGTCGGCCTAGGAAATCCAGCTAGTCCTGTCTCTCAGTATAACCATTGTCATGTGTGCATTTTATTCCTCACTACTGTATATGGTACTGACAATGCTAAGTACTTTTTTGAAATATCTAGGCTTTGTAGGTATTCAGTGCCTAATACATATGTTAAAAATAGAGGTTGTAAAATAATACATTCTGTAAATATCTTTTTGTTAAAATTCCCTATGAAATGTTTGGGGGAAGAATGGTCAAACCACCTCTTGAGTAGTACACATTGTGTTTGTGCACTGTTTCAGGCGAGGAGAGAGGAAAATGAAGTGCAAAGAGCTCTATGCTGGTGTCCACAGTGAGGCAAGATTAACCATTGTTCCTTACTTCTATGCATTTTATTGTACTTATCTGTGTATATAAAGGATAAACAATACCTAATTTACAACATCTAGTCTTTCTAGATGTTAAAGAGGTCACTTGTGTATGACAAAAGTAGGGTTAGTAAACGAGTATGTTTTATATATTTTGTTTTAAAATTTCCAGAGAGGATTGCCTTCTGAATATTTGAGCATTATTGACCATTGAGTTGATGGAGATGGGAAGTGTTCTAGGCCAGAATGTTCATATTTTAAAAGGCTCTTTCAAATTATAACTACTCTTACATGTGTGCAATTTATTCAAGACTGCTGTACACATAGTGGACAAATTAACTCCTTATGTATGTTAAATGTAGAGGTAGTAAAATATCACTTTTTGCTAAAATTCATAGGCAATATTGGCTTTTGGGAATGGAATTGTTACAGCACTTCTGTGAGCAGTGTAGTATTGTCTGTACCATTCAGTGGTTTTGAGGAAGTAGGAGGGAAGGAATTGCAAAAGGTAATATGCTAGTGTGTTCATATTTGGACATTTTCAGGAACTGTTTTTTTCTGTATGTTTTGTGCATTTTGTTTTGCTGTATATATAGTGTATATAATGGACAAATGAGTCCTAATTTTGCAACATCCAGTCTCTAGATGTTAAAGAGGTTGCCAATGTATGCACAGTACTTAGTAGAATTAGCACATTTTGTACACTTTGTGTTGAAATTAATAGGCAAGCTTGTCTTCTGTAAATGACTTATGGATATGAATTTGTTCAAACATCTCTAAGCATTACACATGCTTATGTTTGTCCACTGGATTGAAGGCAGAGAGAAGGAAGTGAGGATGGAATGGTTCAAGGCCAAAGTGGTCATATTTAGAAGATCTCTCAGACTGTGACTTTGTAATGTGTGTAATTTAACTGCTGTGTATATAGTAGACATGTTCTGGTATGAAATAGCTAGTCTTTGAAGATATACGGATGTGCTTGATGTTTGAAAAGCAGAAGTAGTAGAATAACACTTTTTGTAAATAGCTTTTAAAAATTAATGGAAAATACTGTGTTTGGAAGTATAATAGAATTGTTATACCACCTCTGTGAACAGTGTACTCTCTGTATCATTCATTGGGTTGAGGGAGGAGGGAGGAAATTACAAAAGGTGTTTTGCTAATGTGTACTAGAACATTTCAGCTTATCCATTGCTCTATACATTATGTTCATTTGATTTAACTTTTCTGTACTGTATATATTGTGCATGTACTGGACAAGCGAGTCTTAATTTTATAATACCTAATCTCTGGATATTAAAGAGGTTGCCAATGTAGGACAAAAATAAGAGTTAGTAGGCTGGGCATGGTGGCTAACACTGTAATCCCAGCACTTTGAGAGGTTGAGGCAGGTGGATCACGAGGTCAGCAGTTCCAGACTAGCCTGGCCAACATAGTGAAACCCCTTCTCTACTAAAAATACAAAAAATTAGCCAGGCGTGGTGGCAGGTGCCTGTAATGCCAGCTACTTGGGAGACTGAGGCAGGAGAATTGCTTGAACCTAGGAGGCGGAGGTTGCAGTGAGCTGAGATTGTGTCATTGCACTCCAGCCTAGACAACAACAGTGTGAGACTCCGACTCAAAACAAAAACAAAAACAAAACGAAAACAAAAACAAAAAAACAAAAAACAAAAAAAGAGTCAGTAAACTAACACATTTTGTAAAGAACACAAAACAAAGAACAAAAAATTGAGCTTTTGATGAGCATGCTTGGAGTTTGGTATTCTCTGTCATCAAGTAAGGGCAGATTCATTAGCTTTAACAATCAGCAGAGTTAAAGGAAAGGCTGACCTCCTCTTAGTTGAGGAGGATGACTATGACAATGTCTAAAGAGAAGGCTGTGCCACCCTTGCATGGAGGTAGACAGAGTGAACACCATATTTAGAATGTAATTTCTAACTAATTTCCATGCAACCCAGGGAAACTGGGTACAAAGGTATGAACATTACACAAAACTCAAGGAGTGCAATCAAAACCTCAAATTTTTATACCGCAGAATTACATCTTCCAAAGTTTATTATTTGGAATTCCAGTCCAGTGATCTACTCTGTGATAGAAAGTGTGTACACTATCTTTATCTCCCTCACGTCAGACACTCCCAATTGCATCACATATTAAAGGCTATAGAGAACCCAGTGACCAAGTCATGCAACTGATATTGTTGCTCTGATTTCCCCAGTGTTATTTCACCATATAAACCTTTACTTCCTGTGATACTTAATGTAACTAGTGCTGTACAGAATGCAGTTGGAAAAAAATTCTCCAACTTTAGAATAGTTTTAAGGAGATTATAACCAAATGACACGTTGGTCATAAAATTAAAATAAATATTCACAAAATACTTAAAGAAATTCCTCTTGAACTTCCATGATAGACTACGTTTAAAATCTACCTCTTGGCACATTAAATGAATTGACTTGCATATGGGAGTTAGCCAAACTCTTAGAGAACACACTCCAGAAATGAAGATTTGGCGCTCTGTAATAACTGATACCAAGCCTTCCTTTCTTGCTATAATTACAACTCACCAGCTGCTAATTAAAGCCATTGCTAGATCTTCAGTAAAATAATTTTATCTACATACAAGAAATAGTTACGTTTCTTAGTCAGAAGGTTAAGAGTAAGAAAACAATTCAATTTGTAATGCGTACATGTGGAGAGTTTTGGGTTTCATTTTTTTCGCTGACTTATTTTCTTTTTTTTTTTTTTGAGACGGAGTCTCGCTCTGTCGCCCAGGCTGGAGTGCAGTGGCGCGATCTCGGCTCACTGCAAGCTCCGCCTCCCGGGTTTACGACATTCTCCTGCCTCAGCCTCCTGAGTAGCTGGGACTACAGGCGCCCGCCACCTCGCCCGGCTAGTTTTTTTGCATTTTTTTTAGTAGACACCGGGTTTCACCGTGTTAGCCAGGATGGTCTCGATCTCCTGACCTCGTGATCCGCCCGTCTCGGCCTCCCAAAGTGCTGGGATTACAGGCTTGAGCCACCGCACCCGGCCCGCTGACTTATTTTCTTTATATGTTTACATAAAGGAACAGAGTCCACATACTTTTAAGACAATATAGTTTGTAGAGCTGTCCATCCCTCAATTAACTGGGTGTTTGAGTTTTGTCTTTTCTATCTAATGCTACTATGTACAAAAATTTACATAAAGGGACAGTGTTCTCATATTTATTTTATTAAGATACTATAATTTGTATAGTCATTAATTAATTATTGCTCATTTGAGTTATTTCCAGCTTTTCAATTTTTTTTGGTGAAACGATGTAAACTTTGTTGTACACATTGCTTTTTGTGATTTTGGAAAATTTCCTTGGAGTATAATCTGAAGATGAGAGGTTAAAGACTATACATTTTTCTAGTTCTAATATTTTATTGCCAAATTGTTAAACTTTTCAAGAAGTCAGAATATCACCTTTTCTGGGTTCCTCCAACCAGATACTAACAAATTCCTGAAAGCATAAACCTCATTAACAAGGTCCTTGTGGCTTAATCTAGAAAACAAAATCCAGCAATATGAAGGAAACTCTGTTATATTTTTTAGCTTCTTGCAAGAGGCGGGGTTTTGAAGGGAAGAATGAGTATCTCAATTATAGAAATAATAGGAATTATGGCCATAGAATTGGTGCTTCATCCCTGAATGCTCATTATCTCTGAGGTCTTTATGGTCTTCTAGAATTGATTTATGGAAACGCTTTTGTGCACCAGTTTTTGAAAAAGAGTTCTTAAGCTCCAGCAGGTTGGTCTGAGGCTTGGTCACACCAGCTCTAGGAATCCAACCAAGAATAGGTCTTGTTTCTTCATTGTTTTCCATGTTCAAGACCAACTCTTCTTCTGGCTTACTTAAAAAATGTTCTAAAGTGAAAGCTTCCATGTCTTGTTTATTTTGTAAAACACTAGGTTTACTAAGGCTAACAGGGTTTGGACACATATTATACTGATCACGCAGGGGAGATTTAAGATTTTCGTAGTGAATCCAGTGGTTTGGTTTACAGTAAGGTGTGGGTTGGGTTTTCAGTGACTGCTGTCTCCAGTATAAATCTTCTGTCTTTTTAGTATCTGTGATTTTTGGAAATGGCTTTATGTCATAAATGCTAGTCAGATCTTTTGTTGGGTAACAAGATGGGAGTTCATAGGTAGACAGCAAGCTCTGTTCTTCTATAATCTTCTCTTCAATATCCTGGTTTTTATGGGTCACACCTGCTGGTGTGTTATCACTAAGTGCCATCATTTCTTTAGAACTGGGTACAAAGGTATGAAAATTACACAAAACTCTAGGAGTACAGTCTGGACAGGAACGTGGTCTTTGCTGGACTATAGCCTCCAGAGAACGCCGGTTCTGAATTAATCGGGCAATTCGTCCTTCCAATGGTCTGGGAGGTTTGAAGACAGGATGGAATTTTTCTTGCTGTAGTTGTGGGATAAAAAGGAGAAAAAAATTAATCAGGGATATTGCCAGAAATGGTGGGTCAAAAGTCATACCCATTTTCACTGTCTGAGTACACGTGAGATGGGTGTAGGAGTGTACATTGCAATACTCTTTGATATTAATTTAAAGACATTGAAATTTGGGTCCAAATACATTTTCCTCCTTTAATGGTTTTAGTGAATATGAAAGGGGCATGTGTTTTATTTGGATATACAGAACTCTTTCTGTGTGGGAACTCTGCTTTTAAACTTCAAAGGTATAAAGGAATCACTGGAATAAAACTTCTGTCCATCACTAATAGATGGCATTAGCAGTATGTGCAGTTATTTAATCTTAGCCAAAGTCTCCTTTATTAGGCCTTAGCAAGTGCCCTTAAATCTTGGCTGAATCAGAATCATCATCAGAGCTGGCATGAAATGAAATTCCTAAGCTCCTAAGACCCTCCAAGATTGTGGGTGAGAAGGTCTGTAATGGGCTACAAGAAGCTGAATTTTCAACAAGCATTTCAGGTGACGGTGAGGCTGGAGATGTGCTATGTTTTGAGAAACACTGGTCTGAGGTGTCATGTCTGTGCTTCTTTTTAAGTTGTTTTATAAATATTATGAACTCAATTATGTCTGGTGACTGCGAAAGTAGTGAGTGTATTTAAAGGGCTATTAATAGATACATGCTGGGTGGTGGGAAGAGGACGCAGCTGACTGGAAAGGGGCATGAGGAGGAAACTTTCTGGAATGATAGTATTCTGTATCTTGATGGGGTCTGGGTTACAAAGGTGTATTTGTTAAAACTCAGTGAATGTACACTTAAGATCTGTGCAATTGCATTGAACTTTATTTCACCTTAAAAGAAAAAAAACTGCAAACAAATATTGAACTCTGGTTGATAATATACATGCTGAATGTTTAGGAGTGAAGTATACTAATGTCTGCAATTTACTCTAAAATGCATACAAATAATACACTTTAATTATTTCTGGATGATGGATTGTTAGAGGGATGGAAAGATGGATAGATTATGTGATAAAACAAGCATAGTAAAATGTTAGTGGCAGAATCTAGGTGGTGAGTATATGGGTGTTAATTATACAATTATTTTTACCTTTCTGTATGTTCAAACATTTTATAATAATATGTTAAAGTAAAAAAACTACCAAAGAATGTATGTATAATGATGATGGAATTGACAGCAGAGATAATACAAATGAGAGTAGTGAGAAAATAATCACTGTAGCTTGGACTTTAAAAAACGGACTTAGGAACATCCTTTTGAAAGCTAGTCTGCTCATAGAGAAATTTCCATATTGAGGTAACAAGTTTGTTACAGCCTATAGCTAATCAAGTTTGAGTAAATACTGCGATGAAAAGAAAAAACTTCAGCTCTTTGACGTGCTTTGTTAAATTTGTCATAAAAAAGGACAGGACTTATCATATTGTACTTTGACCATATATATTCCTGTATGCAAGAAGCAGTTTTTAGTGCTTTTATTTTATACTACTACAATAAAACATTTCACACACATTTTATTACCACTAAAACATGTTTTCTCAGTCTATTCTTTATGGTTTAATCAGAAACCAGCAAGATTCACTAAAACGTTCTTTTAAACTTCCAATTATCTTAGGTATATTTTATCTTGTTATTCATAAATATTTAAAAGTTGATTTGCCTGCACAATGATTTTGCATATAATATATTTGGCAAACATTCTGTATATAATGGAATATGTACTTTGTACATACCATACAGGGTCGAATCTCTGGAAATCTGGACAGTTGTTGAACACACCTGACAATATGTGCTCATATAATATTTTCCATCCTTAGAGAATGCTCATTGCAAATTCCACATAAAAATCATTAAAAACCCTTCAGTGAATGATAAAACACAGTCTATAAACCTGCTCCTGGTGTTATGATTTTATATCACCTTAGGAAATGCTGAAGGAATGTAAAATAAGTATGTTCAGTTCAGTTTTTATTTTTATTAATTTATTTTGGGACAGAGTCTCACTCTGTTGCCCAGGTTGGAGTGTGGTGGCACACCCTTGGCTCACAGCAACCTCCGCCTCCCAGATTCAAGCGATTCTCCTGCCTTAGCCTCCTGAGTAGCTGGGACCACAGACATGCGCCACCATGCCTGACGAATTTTTGTAGTTTTAGTAGAGACAGAGTTTCACCATGTTGGCCAGGCTGGTCTTGAACTCCTGACCTCAGGTGATCCACCCGCCTCGGTCTCCCAAAGCACTGGGATTATAGGCGTGAGCCACGGCACCCAGCCCTCAGCTCAGTTTTTTTGTTTTCTTTTTCCCTCGCCCATCATGATCTTGGCTCGCTGCAACCTCTGCCCCCTTCCCTGGTTCAAGCAATTCTCCTGCCTCAGCCTCCGGAGTAGCTGGGATTACAGGTGCCCGCCACCACGCCCGGCTAATTTTTGTATTTTTAGTAGAGACGGGGTCTCACCACGTTGGCTAGGCTGGTCTCCAACTCCTGACCTCAGGCGATCCACCCATCTCAGCCTCCCAAAGTGTTAGGATTACAGGCATGAGCCACCAAGCCTGACCCAGCTCAGTTTTTAAAGTGTTCAAATTGAAATAATCTTACAGTTGTTTTCCATGTGTTTTCACAATTTATATATCTTTAAAATGTTAATTTTGTTTTCAAAATTTGTAGTCGAGAAGAAAATTTAGGCCTCAAATAAAACAACACATATACAAACTATTAGGTCATTTCATCTCATTTACATAATTAAACCAACAGATTACACCTTTGCTCATTAAAGGGCTTGATTATTTCTTCCAGGCCATTTTGCATAATCAATTTAAAAGTCTCTATGGGCCGGG
>NW_016829669.1:101445-125401 GCF_001698545.2 Rhinopithecus bieti | reverse complement strand
ATGGTAATGTACAAGATATATAAATATGCAAAGGGCTGGGCGCAGTAGCTCACGCCTGTAATCCCAGCACTTTGGGAGGCCGAGGTGGGCGAATCACGAGGTCAGGAGATCGAGACCATCCTGGTCAACATGGTGAAATTCCGTCTCTACTACAAATACAAAAATTAGCTGGGTGTGGTGCTGCATGCCTGTAATCCCAGCTACTCTGGAGGCTGAGGCACAAGAATTGCTTGAACTCAGGAGGTGGAGGTTGCAGTGAGCTGATATCGGGCCACTGTGTCCCGGCCTGGGGAAAGAGTGAGACTCTGTCTAAAAAAAAAAAAAAAAAAAAAGCAAAGATCTACGGAATTTACTAGGAATCTCATTAAATTATTAGTTAAATTCTTTTGTAAACTGCTTCTTTTGTAAGTTATTTCAGCAACAGTAGCACAGTAGAAAATCTGTTTAAAAAAAAAAACACTCTGAAGAAGAAAAGAAATCTTTTTTTTTTTTTTGAGACGAAGTCTCACTCTGTCGTCTAGGGTGGAGTGCAGTGGCATGATCTCGGCTCACTGCAACCTCTGCCTCCCGGGTTCAAGCAATTCTTCTGCCTCAGCCTCCTGAGTAGCTGAGAGTAGAGGCGAGCGCCACCATGCCTGGCTAAGTTTTGTATTTTTAGTAGAGACAGGGTTTCACCATATTGGCCAGGCTGGTCTCGAACTCCTGACCTCGTGATCTGTCCGCCTCGGCCTCCCAAAGTGCTGGGATTACAGGTGTGAGGCACCGCGCCTAGCCCAAGAAAATAAATCTTGCTTGTTTTCCCAAACAGCAGACACAGTATTCAAACCATTTCAAATCAGCTCAGAATTTACTTCTAAAATGAATAAAAATTTCCATTTGCTAACTTGGTTGCTAAAACCCATGACACAAAAAGTGGCAAAGCAAGAAAGAGCCCAGCACTTTCCCCCCAAATAACTGAGAGTTGACTGTAATTACTTACAGGCTCTGGGTCAAATCCTATCTGTCCTGTTAACTCTGCTACCACCTTTTCATGGTAATCATCCAGTTCAAGGGGGTCCATGGGCCCCAGACCTTAATGGAAACATCGTCTTATTATTTTGTTAGGGTAAATGAAGAATGGCAGTTATATTACCCTTTATAGGAAAACTTACTCATTCCCTTTGTAATATAATTAGAACCAATAAAATGAAAACCAACCCTACCTCCCAGCTACCCATGAAGAGAAATTTACCACCCACCTTAATTCCTATTACTTAGGATTTAAATACTTAGATTGAGAAAAAGGCAAAAATATGAGAAGTTGAAAGCTTGTCATAGCATTTGTTAAATATTCCAATTTTGTTCTAATTTGTACTTGTTATGAAAGTGAACTCATACCTGTAAAATCATGAGTGTACGAAGTGAGCCAGTGGGACCTCTCAAGATTTCTTTGTATGTTGGCTTCTTTGGCAGAGCAAATAGGGTCCCATGAATTTAAAGAAGTGTTAGGAGCGAAGGTTTTAGGAGGTTTTGGGTAGAATACTGGCTTATTTTTCTCAACACCTCTAGGAAACTAAAATATGAACATAAAGATTACTGCTGTTAATGTCATCTAGTAGAATAAGAGCTGATTCATCATCTCAGCAGGAAAGACGCAAAGGAAATTCCAGGCTGAAGTCAGATACTGGTTTTTTTGGTCATTAATTACTAGTTAATTACTAATTGCTATAATTGGAACCATATATAGAGTTAAACACAATATTCTATCAAAAAAATGGTAAGGTGTTTTCTAAAAGTCTTTTGCCTTAGCAGGGACTTTGATAATGTGTATTGGAGAAATGTCCCTGAATACTCTACCTCCAATGAAATTTTATTAGCAATACAAAGGGTTCTGAGGTGCTCGTTTGGCTAAGTTTAACTAAAATTGTATGGCTTCTACTTTTCCTTCCATGCCTGAAATGAAACCATTTGATGTCTTTATGAATTTCCAATGAAGTTTACATCACTCAAATTCAAATGAAATATTCATTCTTCAGACATAACTAGAGAGTTTTACTTTATATTTTCAAAAGAGCTATGCATGTAAACATGAGTGAATAAGTGAGTTTCACTGCAGTCTTTTTGGTTACTTAGAAATTCACCTTTTCTCAGTATCTCTCTTATGATACTTAATATTTACTGAGCACCTATATGTGCACAGTAGGGGTTAGAAACAAGCGTGGATCTGAAACAAATCTTGCCATCCAGGAACGCTAGTAGCAGAGATAAAGCATGAAACACAAATGACAAAAAGATTTTAAAAAGTAATTCTTTGTCATAAAAGAAATAAATTTATGGACCGGGCACGGTGGCTCACACCTGTAACCCCAGCACTTTGGGAGGCCGAGGCGGGTGGATCACGAGGTCAGGAGATGGAGACCATCCTGGCGAACAAGGTGAAACCCCGTCTCTACTAAAAATACAAAAAAATTACCGGGTGTGGTGGCGGGCGCCTGTAGTCCCAGCTTCTAGGGAGGCTGAGGCAGGAGAATGGGGTGAACCCAGGAGGCGGCGGAGCTTGCAGTGAGCGGAGATCGCGCCACTGCACTCCAGCCTAGGCAACAGAGTGAGACTTCCTCTCAAAAAAAAAAAAAAAAAAAAAAAAAAAAAAACAAGGAAATTTGTATAGTACTATTTTTTTTTTTTTTTCAGAGACAGGGTCTCACTCTGCCACCCAGGCTGGACTGCAGTGGTACAATTATAGTTCACCGAAACCTCCAACCCTTGGGCTCAAGTGATTCTCTGGCCTCAGCCTCCTGAACAGCCTGGAATATAGGCCTGTACCACCACTCTCGGCTTTTTCTTTAAAAAAATACTTTTTGTAGAGACAGGGTCTCATCATGTTGCCCAGGCTGGTCTCAAACTCCTGACCTCAAGTGATCCTCTTATTTCACCCTATCAAGCATTAGGATTATAGACCATGCTCGACCATGAGACACAATTATTTGAAAGTTCAAAGAAGGCAGAGATTGACTCCACCTGAATGGGGAAGTGGACCTGGGAAACAGGGAGGGAGGGTGGAGATGAGAGGCCATGTCATGTTATAAGCAGAAACTGGGTCTTGAATGATGCGCAGAGATGTGGAGGCCAAAGGAACAGCAGGAGCAGAGGTATGGATAGTGGTGGCAAGTGTGGAACTAGCATTTCTTGAACATTAGGCTGCTGGGTAGCCCTTACAGCCAGGGCCACCCTTAACACTTGAGGGCCTGGGATGAAAGTACAAATGGGCCGGGCGCGGTGGCTCACGCCTGTAATCCCAGCACTTTGGGAGGCTGAAGCGGGCGGATCACGAGGTCAGGGGATCGAGACCATCCTGGTGAACACAGTGAAACCCCGTCTTCACTAAAAATACAAAAAAAAAAAAAAAAAAAAAAAAAAAATTAGCCAGGCATGGTGGCGGGCGCCTGTAGTCCCAGCTACTCAGGAGGCTGAGGCAGGAGAATGGCGTGAACCTGGGAAGCGGAGCTTGCAGTGAGCTGAGATCGCACCACTGCGCTCCAGCCTGGGCGACAGAGCGAGACTCCGTCTCAAAAAAAAAAAAATGCAAGTCCGTATTCCATTTGTCTAAATAGTTTAATTTATAAATCAAGTAAATAAATGTTACATAAAATATGTTCCTTTCACCTGCTTTGACAAAATATCTCTGGAACAACCTGGAAGACTAGGTTTAAAATTGGACTTCTTGGACTACTTCGAGTTCTGCACTGGGACAGGGTGGTTCAGGAAAAGCCAGCCGCTGGTCCCTGGTCTCAGCACCCTGACTGCTTTCTTCTTTACCCACTCCATTTACCCCCCACCCCACTTCTAGCAAATAGGCATGCAGTCATATTTTGGTCACTCCTTTGGCCATGAAGTATATACCAGCTTGGCAGCACTGCCAACCCGTGGGAGGATGGAGTTGAGGAATAGACCCCAAGAAGGGCCTAGGATTGGGTTCAAAGCCATTTGGTCAGGGAATTCTGTGGTTCAAGATCATGGTCAGGGGAGGGAGACAGGGGAGCATGGGCTCCGGATGAACATACCCGCTTGCTCCACAGAAAGGGCCACAGCCAGTGGAAGGCCAGAACTGGCCCTCTGAAGTGTGGGGCCTTCTAAAGTTCCTGGGCCTAAGGGTTATGCTGTTCATAGCAACCCTTTGAGATTGAAGTGATTCCATTTTACATATAGAGTACTCATGGGAAAAGGCACTGCTACCCCTATAAACCTTTAACAAATATGTGTCTTACTGATTCAGGGATAAAGAAAGCCCCTTTGATCCCCTTTTCATTATTTGCAGAGCCAGCTTACTTGGAAATAAGAAGGTCTGTTTTTTTTTTTTTTTTTTTGAGATGGAGTCTTGCTCTTGTCCCCCAGGCTGGAGTGCAGTGGTGCGATCTCCGCCCACTACAACCTCTGCCTCCCGGGTTCATGTGATTCTCCTGCCTCAGTCTCTCAAGTAGCCGGGATTATAGGTGCCCGCCACCACGCCTGGCTAATTTTTGTACTTTTAGTAGAGATGGGGTTTCACCATGGTTGGCCAGGCTGGTCTTGAACTCCTGATCTCAGGTGATTTGCCTGTCTCGGCCTCCCAAAATGCTGGGATGACAGGCGTGAGCCACCATGCCCAGCCAAGAGGGGCTTTTAAAAAAATATTGTTCTACGGGGCTGGATTAATCTTGTGTCTTACACTGGTGGAACTAACAACAGAGACCTACTGAAACACATTCAAGGGCATGGGAAAGGAAATAAGCAATGTGAAATTTTACTGTAGCCTGTGATGTCTTGAGAAGGGACTAAAGAGGCAGGAAACATTTGAGAGGGGAATTGATCAGTTTTCAGTATGTTAAGGGGATGTTACTCTGAGAGGATAGTGAGAGAGGGGTGGTGGAAATCATTCACTCCAAAGGTATTCATTGGCTCAATATACTAAACTCAGGGTAGAGTTTGTATCTGATATGGAAGATAAGCCCACAGCAGAAAGGAATTACAGTTCCTGAGATGTTAGTTTCTAGGCAGACACTCCAGTCTACAAAGAAGTGACATTAGTTGTTTTGAATTTGGAATATATTCTCAGAGGAATAGTACTATATAAATTGTGGTAACATTCCCAGCATAGCTCATATAATATATGTAACTCATAACCTATTTATTAAACACTTGCTGAATACCTATTGCATGCAAAAGTTTTTGAGAGTTCTGTGCTAGGCACCAAACTCCATAAATTGTCACTAAATATAACATGGTTGTAATATATTAAATGAAACAAAAAAAGCAAATATAGTTTTTTTGTTTGTTTGTTTTATTTTAGTCTTGAATGATGGGGCTTAACCAGGTTAAATAGGGGAGGTTAAAAGGTTTACTGTGGAGACCACATTGCCATTTGCAGAGGCCTTAGCATTTGGGAATACTGGTTCTTTATTAGATATTTTAATTAATTCTATTGTATTAGCACCATTTTTATACTAACAGGTTATGATAAGGCACTTTGTTCATTTACATCTGGAATGAAGAGAGAGAGAAAGAGATGGAGAGAAGGAGCAAATAAGAGACTGGCAGAGAGAATTATTTTTGGCATCTAGTCAGGGCTTAGGAAAGAGAGGGTTGAAGGGAGAAGAGGACACCTGGTTGGGTAACAGTGCTGCCTGAGATGGAATGGCGGGAACATTCGTGGTGTGAGACAGTAGATGAGGAGAGAGACAGACCATTTGTTTCCCATTCTGGGCCCCTTGTATGTCAATGGGTCTGAACAGGTGGGAGGGGGCACAGGGTGCTGGTGGCCACGGAGAGGTGCACTGTGGGCGTCCAGTTATTTGATAAGATGACTCCTTTCTAAAGGAGGTCCCCACATGATTACCAAATTCATTCTGGCCACTTAAGGATGAGTGTGGAGTATGGGTGGTATGTTGGAGAGAGAACTGTCCCTGGAATGAGGAAAGTATCTCTAGGATGGGGATGGGCATTTTAGATTGGAAAGATGGCAGGTGGAGCGAAGAAAAACTGCTCCCCTTTGAAGGGGTGATATTGGTGAGCTCTCTCTCAAAGGGAAGCCAAAGGTCTGTCCAAATATTTAGGTTTGCAGAAAACTGGGTTGTAATGAACGTTGTGTTATTCTCAGCGAGGCTTTGAAAATGGTTTTGTTAAAAACATTTCAAAAAGTCCAAGGTAAGGAGGTTTATGGCACTTGACCTTTGTGATTATATCTCATCTTAACAAAAAAATTATTACAAGGTAGATTTCATCCTAGAGACTATTCTCATATCCTAAAAGCTAAGGCTAGACATTCAAGCTCTTGAGAAATTGGACAAAAGTCTTCAGCCACTTGAGTAAGCAATGATACAGCCCAGAAGAGTCAAGTATTAAAACCTATGTATGGGCCGCGCACAGTGGCTCACACCTGTAATCCCAGGACTTTGGGAGGCCGTGGAGGGAGGATCACTTGAGGCCAGGAGTTTGAGACCAGCCTGGACAACACGGTGAACCCCTGTCTCCACTAAAAATACAAAAATTAGCTGGGCGTAGTGGGGCTCACCTGTGGGCTCAGCAACTCTGGAGACTGAGGCAGGAGAATCACTTAAACCCAGAAGGTGGAGGCTGCAGTGAGCCGAGATCATGCCACTGCACTTCAGCATGGGTGACAGAGCGAGACTCCATCTCAAAACAAAAATAAAACCTATTTATGTTTGCCAATTGGAAAAGGAAAAGGAATGTTGACTGATTCGGTAATGGATGGAAATGGTCAGTGAGAAGAGATCTCAGCAGGAAGAGAAGGGTAGCAGAAGAGGCCCCGAATAGAGTGATAAGTGCAATGACCACTAATGACTCTGGAAAACTGGGCCAGTCCAAAGAGGCAAAGCTAGGGCAGCTCTGGGGTCTGGGTGGGAAAGGGGCGCCTGATCTCAGTAGCTGCTGAAGGCAGAGCTGCTGCATCCACATGCAACGTGAAAGGAGGAGGGAAAACGACATTTAACACACTCTGTTAACATGAAGCCCCGGGAATTAATTTTTAAAAGGTTAACGTTCTTATGTGGAATATTCTCCTTTCCAAGGTTATCCATTTCTTTATGTTGCTAGGTCAACAAAATATTATAAGCATTGGAATAATAATAATTAATAATAATAATAGCAGCTAATATTTATTATGAGCTTACGATGTACGAATATCGTGCTGGGTGCTTTTCTGTGTATTTCATCCTCAGGATGGCACTATCAGGTAGATTTTATTATTATTCCTGCTTTGTCCATGAGGAAACCAGGTATTGAAGGATTAAGTATGTTACCCAGGTCACAGAACTCATAAGTTTTGGAGCAGTATGTTATATGTATTTTCTTATTGGCTTGGATGGAAAGTACTAACATAGGGTTCCTGGAGTTTTCTGTTTTGCAGCTGGGTGACACATTTTTGGACCTGTGTATCAGGTTGGTAGTATCCCTTCTCCTTCCCTGGGTACAGTAGAAGGAGAGGGAAGACTATTATCCCAGAAATGCAAGTCACAAGTCCTTGAAAAACAAGGCATTCTTGCTATGAGTTCCATTCTCAGAGAATGATTTAATTGTAGCCTGCACCCCTGGCGATTCTAATGCGCAGGCAAGGTTGAGGACCACTGCTCTGGCAATAGGAAAGGTAAATACTATAAAAAATATCCTCCTGAGTCTGGTGTGGTGGTGCACAGCTGCAGTCCTAGATACTTAGGAGACTGAAGCAGGAGAATGCATGAGGCCAGAAGTTTGAGAATATGGTGTGCCATGATCGCACCTGTGAACAGCCACTGCACTCCAGCCTGGTGTTAAATAATTAATAGACCTGAGAAAGGCAGCATGAGACAGAATCTGTCTCTCTTTCTCTTTCTCTCTCTTTTTTTTTTTTTTTTTGAGATAGAGTCTCATTCTCACCCAGGCTGGAGTGCAGTGGTGCCATCTCGGTTCACGGCAGCCTCTGCCTCCCAAGTTCATGTGATTCTTCTGCCTCGGCCTCTTGAGTAGCTGAGATTACAGGCATGCCCCACCACGCCCAGCTAATTTTTGTATTTTTAGTAGAGACGGGGTTTCACCATGTTGGTCAGGCTGGTCTCGAACTCCTGACCTCAAGTGATCCACCCGCCTTGGCCTCCCAAAGTGCCTCCCAAAGGGATTACAGGCATGAGCCACTGCGTCTGGCTATCTCTTTGTTTTTTGTTTCTCATTTTTATTTATATATTTTAGAATTTAAAGCATTTAATTAAACAAAAACCAACTCATAAACTGGGCAGTCACCAAACCAAAATAGGTTCAGAGACTCTGCCACTGCCAGGTGGTGGAAGAAGGTTTATGGACAGAAAAAGGAAAGTGACCTACAGAAAACAGAATTGAGACACAGAAACAGCCAAAACTAGGTGATTGGCACAACAGTAGGTTACACTCTGTTTATGCATCCAGTTAGGTTGCAGTTCATTCTATATGGAGAAATCTTTAGGCCAAACTTAAAAGACATGAGGAGGCAGCTGTAGGCTATACTCAACAATTCCTTCTTTCTGGTTACGGGGTAACATAACGAGACCTTGTTTCTTAAAAAAAAAAAAAGAAATCCTTTAATGGGAACAGAGCATTGTAGATACAGAATGCTTTAGATTACCTCCCCCAATTAAATGATGAAAGGCAGGAAAAATAGGAAGGACAAGTATAGGGTATTATCCTAGAGATTAGAGAAAAAAAAAGGTGAGTCATGAGTTACTCCCATGAAGCTCAGTATCTATTTTATTTTTACTTCTTTGTCCAGGGAAATGCAAAACTTGATTAGAGTTAGGGATGAGCCAGAAGAAAATCTGAAAGGTTGAAAATTAAGAGCAGTTAATAAAGATTAAGAAAGTGGGATTAACCATCAGAAATAAGAAATAAATAATCAGCCAAAAATATTTATGTATAATGCACTGTGGGGATATACACATAACATGTTCTGTTCTCAAATAACTCATAATTTAGTTGGTGAAATATGAAGTACATGTGAAAAGTTACTGGTTACAGTATGTGTGGTAGAAGTCAGAAGAGGGAGCTATCATTTCTGCTGGAGTAATAATAATGCCTTACAAATTATAGTGTTTTCTAGGTTTTGAATCTTTCATATGATCTGCATATCTTGTGAAATGTACAGGACAGATTTTAGTGAAATTACCCAGATATGTTTTATGAATTAAAGCTCAGAAAAGGGAAATAATCTGCCTCGTATAACTTACGCAGCAAATGGCAACAGAGGAGTGACCAGCAAGCACACAGGCCTCCTGACCTGGTTCTCTTTGCTACACAACAGAAACAAGGAGGGTTGAGCTGAGCCTTGAATTAACAAGTATTGGGCAGAGAGGCCTTGGAGGAGGGCTTCCAGGAAGGGAAATGCCATGAACCTGTTTGGGAACCAGACAGTGGGGCCAGCCTGCAGGCTGGAGGTAAGGGCAGATCCTGAGGGGTCTCTGCACCTCAGTTAAAGTATCGGGATTTACACTCAGGCAGAGGATAGCTATTCAGGATGGCTGCCAAGGAATGTGACATGAGGAAAACTTAGAAAAATGTGACTAGGAAGAAACTTAGCTACAGATCTGGAGCCTTTGGCTATAAGAACATGTAATGATAGGATGGGTTCTAGAATAACCTCTCATATTTCTGGGTTGCTTAGATATAGATTTTGCTTAAAAACTGAAAGAGATCCAGTAAAACAGATGATTCGTTAGGAATTCTTTTTGACGTTTAACTTCAAAAAACAAACAGGAAATGACTTACTTTATAGATGACTCTGTGACATGGCAGCGACCACATGCTGGGTCTGTCATAATGATTTGCCAAGTAAAATTCAAATGTTTCCAACCTCTCACTTGCCTATCTCATGGATTGCTGGATGCCACGAGATAATATATGGAGAACACTTGGCACTGCTTCTCACCAACCATGTTAGCTATTATTATTTTCAAATGTCTAGATATTTTCCCTCTTGATTTATAATTTTCTCTTTTTATCCATGTGGAGTTATGGGGCAGAGGTTAAAGTCAGAGACTAGAACTTTACAAACCTGATTTCTGTCATCATGACATAGTCACAAATTCTTAGTCACAGTTTCCTTATCTATAAAATGAAAACGATGATGCTAACCTTAGGAGGTTATTGAAAGTGTTAAATGATGTATTTAGAGTAGTTAGGTGTGTAGCAATTTCTCAATAAATGGTGGCTATTGCTTTATTTCATTTTAGACTTGACATCAATATGATAATATGGCTGGAACAATAATAGCTTGTAAATCTTTCTGGAAATCTTCCATTTACTCTATGCATATTTGGAGTGACTGGATGTATTATAAGCCATAAGAATAGGGTTGGAGGAACACAGTGTGAGAAATGCACCCCTCCCCCACCATCTTCCTGGGGGCAATCTTTTTTTTTTTTTTTTTTTGGTAACTGTGGAATGTTCCATAACTACCAACAGTACATGAAATCAGCTAAGAAAATTGAAAATGTAAATCACAGTCAAAATCTCAAATTTTACATTCACATGGAAAATGAAAACAATCTTTTAGATTTTTTTTTTTTTTTTTTTTGAGACAGAGTCTCACTCTGTTGCTCAGGCTGGAGTGCAGTGGCATGATCTTGGCTCACTGCAACCTTCACCTCCCAGGTTCAAGCGATTCTCATGCCTCAGTCTCCCAAGTAGCTGGGACTACAGAAATGCACCACCATAACCGGCTAATTTTTGTATTTTCTAGTAGAGACAGGGTTTCACCATGTTGGTCAGGCTGGTCTCAAACTCCTGACCTCAAGCAATCTGTGCACCCTGGCTTCAAAAAGTGTTGGGATTACAGGCATGTGCCACCATGCCCAGCCTAGATTTTTATAAATGTATTGACTAAAATATTTGTTACTTTCTTTTAAACACACATTTAAAAAGATACTTACATCATAATATACACCCTGACCTGGCCAAGTCAGTGCTTTCTTCTTTGAATCCATGGGAATATCAATCAGTTCATATCTATAAGGATTACCTGAAAATTTCAGGAAAAGCAATAAATAAGAACAGTTTTTTAAGGGATTAATAGGTAGAATAAATAGAAATGAGATAATATAAGGTAGAGACGGATGTTGGTGTACTTTTACCTATGTAGTTACAGCTTTAGAGAGATTCAGCTTGCTCCTGAATTCCTTTTTATTTTTACACTTGATCTTAGCCAAAAGGCCGAGAAGCGATCTTTTTATTTTTATATATTTTTTAAGATAGCATCTTGCTATGTTTCCTAAGCTGGACTTGAACCCCTGGGCTCAAATGATCTTCCTACCTCAGCATCCTGAGTAGCTAAGACTACAGGGGCAGGGCAGGCCACCACACTTGGCTTGTTGCTCTTGAATTCTTGAGCATGTACAGGAGCAGCATGTGGGCCACACAGCGTGAGAATGAGTCTTTAACCCTAGTGCTCTCAGTAGTAACAGGAGTCACTAGTACTTCACCTTTCTTCTTAATGAGAGAGATCTTAGGTAAATAATAGTGTTCCTGGATTCTCTTTCTGATCTTTTTTTCTGGTCTCTGGGGGCTCAACAAATACATTTCTATATTACCTGTTTTGGCTTTTCTCTGCCTAAATATCAAGTTTTCTGAAACTGAGTTAGTACTTGCTTACCAAAAAGGTATTGAAAGGGAACATCTTAAACAATATGGCTTCTTAGATTTTGTTTTATAATTTGATAAGCTTTACCAAACAGCATGGCTTGCTTTGCTCTCGTGATAAGTTTCAAGTTAAAGAATGTTCTGAACACCCATCTTCATATGTAATAAGAACAAGCGCAGGCGTTTATTGAACACTTACCATGTGTCAGTCACTGTACTGTTTTATATATATCATCACATGCAATTTTTAACATTACTATAAGAAAGGTACAGTTATTCCAACTTTAGTAAATGAGGAAATTGAAGCAGAGAGAGAATAAGTGATTTGTCCCCATCTCAAAGGTAGACTTCAAACTCAGGCAATCTGATTCTAGAGCCTGAACTCTTAACTTCCTTCCTTCTTCCCTCTCTCCCTTCCTCCCTTCCTTCCTTCCTTTCCTTCCTTCTTCCTTCCTTCTTCCTTTTCCTTCCTTCCTTCCTTCCTTCTTCCTTCCTTCCTTCCCTTCCCTCCTTCTTCCTTCCCTTCTTTCCCTCCCTCCCTCCCTCCCTTACTCTTTCTCTCTCTATTCCTTTCCCTTCCTTCCTCCCTCCTCCCTCCCTCCCTCCCTTCCTTTTCTCTCTCTTTTTTTTTTGAGACAGAGTCTCTCTGTCACCCAGGCTGGAGTGCAGTGGCATGATCTCAGCTCACTGTAACCTCTGTCTCCTGGGTTCAAGAGAGTCTCATGCCTCAGCTGCCCAATTAGCTAGGACTACAGGCATGCGCCACCACGCCTGGCTAATTTTTGTATTTTTAGTAGAGACAGAGTTTTGCCATATTAGCCAGGCTGGTCTCGAACTCCTGGCCTCAAGTGATTTGCCCACTTTGGCCTCCCAAAGTGCTAGGATTACAGGCACAAACCACCACACTTGGCCCATGCTTCTTATTACTAATAAAGAATAATTAAAACAAGTGAAAGAGTAGAAACCTAATGCCATACTAGTTACTGGAAAGATTTTTTGATAAGGGTTGTTAGAGTATGCTCATCTTTTAAAAATTCCCTAATAGTGACTGAATGGTTGGAGAGAGGTAGAGGGTTGGAAGAGCAGGAAATTAAGAGGACAACTTGTGTTTTCAGTTCCTTGTGTACTACTGCATTGAAAGTGTTTTTATGGGCTGGCCACGGTGGCTCACGCCTGTAATCTCAGCACTTTGTGAGGCTGAGGTGGGCAGATCACTTGAAGTCAGGAGTTCGAGACCAGCCTGGCCAACATGGTGAAACCCTGTCTCTACTAAAAATACAAAAACTAGGTGGGTGTGGTGGCACACGCCTGTAGTCCCTGCTACTTGGGAGGCTGAGGCAGGAGAATCACTTGGACCTGGGAAGCAGAGGTTCCAGAAAGTGCCACTGCACTCTAGGCCTGGGCAACAGAGCAAGACTCCATTTCAAAAAAAAAAAAAAGTGTTGATATGAATTAAACACATATTTCTGTGATTTCTTGCTAACTATATGTACTTCACATAATTTCAGAAATTACTGAATTCAGGATTGAGAAAAAGAAATTTACTTTGACAATTTATGTAACAAAGTCATACAAATTTTACTTGTTGAGGTATCATACCTATCATTTCCTTTAGAACATTTATAGCTCTTTTGCACAGCACCATCTCTCCCCACTTCTGCTGTGTAGCTAAGCATGGTGCCCAACACTAACAGCCAGTATACTTGATATAGCTTTCACTGCCTTTTTCCAATGCTGCCTGGTCTGAGAGGCAATGGGAAAGTTCAGCATGGTACACACATACGGCAGTGATTATATGCTAGCAGGGTAAGGGAATAACTGCTAACATTTATCTCTGTTATTTGATAAGTGGGTACTATTAATAATATTCCCATTTTGCAAACTGGGAAGCAAAACAGAGAAGTTCAGAAACTCTCCCATGGACCACAGGTGAGTAAGTGGCAGATCCAGAATTCTACTCATGCATCTGACTCCAGAATCCATGCTCTTACATACTCTACTATGCTAGCTTTCAAAATGTTACTGTCTGCTAATAAGACACTGAGGTTGAGGCTGATGATGGCAATATTCTGTCCTTGCATTTTGGTCCAAATATTCATGTGTAGAGGAACTGCAGGATAGGACAATTCTTGAGTCTTTTCTACCTCACCTAAGCGCATGCAACAAATATTTGCCTTTGCCTGCCATGTGTCATTTTCATCCCTCTCTCTTGAGTGTTTTCACTCTTTCTCCAGAGGTGGCCTCTCTGTTTACGCACATGCGTAGGTCTCCTCAGCAAAGACCAAAGTGTCTAGTGTGGGAGAGATTTGATGACTAGCGTACGGGATTCCTGTCCTCTCTGATAAAACACATTCACAAAGACTCCAAGGTTTGCATCTGGGAGAACGTGCTCCAGGGTGTGAAGAAGGACTGAACAAACTACTCCCATTGCTTTCTGCATCTTATTTTAATGGGGATCTTTCAATTCTATCACTGCTGCTGCACCCACATCACTCTATGATTGATCCAAACACTGTCCCTTGTGCTGATCACCTGGGCTAGGATGAAATTTTTAAAAACTAAACCATGAGAGCAGGACATAAATAAAAATAGAAGTGGAATAAAAACCACCAATTCTACAATGTTTTGGTTTCTGATTCTAACATGGGAGGCTGTGTCTAGGGGAAAGTTTGGGAGCACCTGCAGAGTGTCCAATTTGATGGGTCGGTGTTGGCGCTCCAGCTGATTGTAAAGTTGCAGCTGAGAACAAGTTTCCTAATCTACTGAGTCACACATTTGTGACTTGAGTCCTTTGTGCTCCTTGCTTTAATTTTATTATTGAAGAAACCCCAATAATAAGAATTAATACAGTTCTGATTCTAGATCACATTTTACCTCTTGTCTTCAAAACTGTTGAATCATAAGCCTTGGTTGGCACCGTGGGAGGAAAGGGCTGCTGGGCGCGGGCTTTAATGCCTGTGTAGAGGTCCTCAGGTGACGTGAAGGTGGGGAACATGGCGCCGCGACAGGTGTGTGTGTGGTAGGGGTGTTCAATTGGATATGGCAAGCAGATCTCTCTAAGATTTATTGAGGAAACAAAACAAAATGAAAACAACAGAAAGAAGTACGATTGAAAAAATTAATCACCAAATATTTATTGGGACCTTTTTTTTAATGGCAGAAACTGTTCTAATGCTGGGGGACAGGACAGTGAGTCGATGTCCCTGTGCTCATGGAGTTGGCATTCTCTTGGAATGTATACCATAAAACAGGGCATTTTCTTAATTTTGCTAGATAAAACTAAATTTAATTTAAAAACAAATCATGCTCAATTCTTTATCAGTGAATAAGTTTCATAATTGGTATAAAAAATATAAAGCAGAAAATAAATGAGTTTTGTGTTTTAGAATGGTATATAGGAAGAATTTCTAGTTGCTTTTAATTACTGTGTCTTATTTTAAGAGGCTCCCAGGAATTGTTTTGGGCATTCTGCTTCAGCAAAGTGATCTCTAACCATCTTGGAATGACCTTTCAACCCAGGGCATCTGTTTCTTTAAGCAATCAATCAACAAAATATACTTCCTGTTTATATACACAGTACTGCTTCAAAATAAAAAAGCCAAAAACTGTTAGCACACTGAAGGAAAAAATAAACACGTTAAAGAGACCATAGGGATATAATTTTCCTATCATTTGGAGAACTGGCAGAGGTTAAAAAAAAAAAACCATGTGGGAGCTGTCTAAACCAGAAGAAAAGCAAAATTAGGAAGTCCATGGGATAGAGAAATGTTATTCATAACAAGAAAATTAAGTAGAAAAAAGCAAGACCAAGTGTTATGTGTTGAATTTCTCCCCTCCACCCCCATCCATATATTGAAGTCCTAATCTCCAGGGCCACATACTGTAACCTTGTATGGAAATAGCGTCATTACAGATATACTTAGTTAAGACCAAGTTACTCCATACTGGAGCAGGGTGGACCCCTAACCCAATACACCTGGTATCCTTTTAAGAAAGGGAAAGTTGGACACAGACAAACACCCAAGAAGAATGCCATGTGAAGATGAGGCAGAGATTGGGATGATGCATCTATAAGCCAAGGAGCACCAAAGATCACCAGCAAAGCCCAAAAGCCAGGGGAGAGGCATGGGACAGAGTCTCTATCACAGTCCTCAGAAGGAACTAACCCGGCTGACGCCTTGATCTCAGACTTCCGGCTGCCCACCTTGGAACTTGCCAGGCTACAAGCAGAAAGGTGAATCGAAGAAATATGACCTAACAAAAAGGACTTTACTTTTCAAACTGTTTATGAAGAGAATTTGAAAAGCCCAAGACAAGGGTTATTCACGTCGTCGTTTTTTTAAAAATAGAAAAACCAAAAAAACCTAGACATTAATTTTAATAGCCTTTTGAATAGGTCTTTAGCTGAAACACAACTTTTTAAATGGCAGCTTAATAATTTCTGTTAAGCTTGATAGAGGACTCCCGTGGCACGGAGGACACTGGGTGCTCAGATCTCGGCTTCTAACACCTGTCTCCAATCAAAGGAGCCAGGGTTTCTGGGAGTTGTTATTATTATTATTATTATTATTATTATTATTATTGAGACGGAGTCTTGCTCTGTCACCCAGGCTGGAGTGCAATGGCACGATCTTGGCTCACTGCAACCTCTGCCTCCCGGGTTCAAGCAATTCTCCTGCCTCAGCCTCCCGAGTAGCTGGGATTACAGGCACTTGCCATGCCAGACTAATTTTTTGTATCTTCAGTAGAGACAGGGTTTCACCATGTTGGCCAGGCTGGTCTTGAACTCCTGAGCTTGTGATCTGCCCGCCTTGGCTTCCCAAAGTGCTAGGATTACAGGTGTGAGCCACTGTGCCCGGCCACTCTGGGAGCTATTATATAAGATGAGCCTGGATTATCTTAGACTGACAGAAAGAAAGGAAATGCTAAAAGGAAAAAAAAAAAAAAAAAAAAGCCAAAACCCTACAATGATGGGGAAATGTCAAAGGAATATAGGAGCAAACTCAAAGAGCTCCTCATTGCCAATCTTAGTAATAAAAGAAAGTGGTATTGGATTGCTACCTAAGTACTAAAGTACAAAATAAATGTCCATGAGTCTATACTGAGAGAAATAAGTGATTGAATAAATAAATAAATGGAGTGGAATAGATACGTCTCCCATGTATCTATTCTAGAATGCCAAATAATTTATGAGGGTACTCTGCTTTCAAGAAGGTGGAGTATAAACCCAGATACCTTAAGTGTGGGCTGCACACAGTCACACAGAGAGCTTCTTCTAGAGTGCAGTATGGAAAGGAGGGAAGAAAGAGTGTGTGTGCAGCGGGGAAACCTGCTGAGGACACCTCTGTGGGGCGGTCAGGGTTAGCATTACCAGGGATAGATCATGCTGATGGCATGTACCCTTGCTACGATGTCATGAAAACAGCACTTTAGCTCCGTAGTCTTCCTTCCGCAAATACATCATCCCACTCTAACCATAAGAAAAGTATCAGTCAAAGCCCAATTTGGGGGCATTTACAAAATATCTAACTAATAATCCTAATCACTGTCAAGGTCATTAAAACAAGGGAAGTCTGAGAAACTGTCACAGCCAAGAGGAACTTAAGGAGAGATGATGACTAAATGTAATGCGGTACTCTGGATGGGATCCTGGGACAGAAGGACATGAGGGAAAAACTGAGGAAATCTGGATAAAGCATGGATAAAGCATGGGTCATTGTAATGCATCAGCAATGGTTCATTAATTGTGACAAATGTGCCATATTAATGTGAGATGTTAACAATAGGGGAAACTGCGTGTGATGTATATGGGAACTCTCCACACTATCTTCACAATAATTCTATAAATCTAAAATTATATGAAAATAAAACATGTACTAAAAAAGATTTGCAGAGGATATAATAGGAGAGAAATAAAAGTAATGCTACCCTGGACTTGCACCAGCCTTTCCTTCCCACTATTAAAACATAGTTTTCAGGCCAGGCACTATGGCTCACACCTGTAATCCAGTACTTTGGGAGGCCGAGGTGGGCGAATCACTTGAGCCCAGGGGTTCAAGACCAGTCTGGGCGACATGGAAAGAATCCATCTCTACAAAAATTACAAAAATTAGTCAGGCATAGTGGTGCACACCTGTAGTCCCAGCTACTTGGGAGGTGGAAGGATCACCTGATCCCAGGGAGGTCAAGGCTGCAGTGAGCTGTGATGGCACCACTGTACTCCAGCCTGGGCGACAAAGTAAGACTCCGTCTCAAAAACAAAACAAAACAAAACAAAACAAAACAATAAACAAACAAAAGAAAAGTTTTCATGGAAAGTCTCACTTGTTGTTTTCACACTTCGGAGACATAAGAAATGTCAATGTTTTTTCTTTGATTATAACAGAGAAGGAAAATATAAGTTATTTACTTACCTTACTGTTGAATTTGGCGGTTTGGGTATCCTAGAATAAAAACAGGAAATAAGTTCTAACTTATATTAAGGGCTTTTAAAGGTTTATATTCCTATTAGAAACTTGATTAATGATATAGGCTGGGCATGGTGGCTCACGCCTGTAATCCCAGACCTTTGGGAGGCCAAGGTAGGCGATTGCTTGAGCTCAGGAGTTTGAGACCAGCCTGGGCAAAATACAAAATAGAAAAATACCAAAAATACCAAAAATACAAAAAGAAAATTAGCTAGGCATGGTGGTGCATGCCTGTAATCCCAGCTACTCAGGATTACCCAGGAGGAGGAAGTTGCTGGGTGACAGAGCAAAAGTCTGCCTTAAAAAAAAAAAAAGAATAATAATGATGAACCCCATTTTCAAACCGTAATGCCATTAAGATAATGTTCTTGATTAACTTTCTGGATCCCTGAATATTGACAAGACAGAGATGTTGTTTCCTTATCTCAGTTGTCTGTTAATTTTTCCATCCATTTATTCTAACCTCAGTCCTGCTCACCACTGTTTCTGCATTTTCCATTTGCAGTGAAGATACATGACTACTCATCTTTTTTTTTTTTTTTTGAGACGGAGTCCTCGCTCTGTCGCCGCAGGCTGGAGTGCAGTGGCACGATCTCGGCTCACTGCAAGCTCCCCTCCTGGGTTCACGCATTCTCCTCCTCAGCCTCTCCGTGTAGCTGGGACTAAAAACAGGCGCCGCACCATGCCCGGCTAATTTTTGTATTTTTAGTAGAGACGGGGTTTCCACCGGTTGCGCCAGGATGGTCGATCTCCTGAACCCTCATGATCCGCACCACCTCGGCTCCCAAGTGGCTGGATACAGCGTGAGCCACCGCACCAGGCCAAGATGACTACTCTATATGATAAGACAACTTGGTTCCTTTTTCTGACTTTACTCTCATCATCATGCAAGGTAACCAAAGATGGTGCCTGAGGAAGCCCGACATATACATGTGGTGCAATTTCCCATGGTCTAAAGTGACCCGAGTATGGCCGGCTGGAGAGGATATTTAAGTACCATGTTGCTTTCTACCTTTACTTCAGGGTTGCTGATATCTCATGATAGTAAATGTTGCCTGCAGCCAGAGAGGAATAGAAACAAAACACCAAGTTCCTGAAGCATGCATTTTTCTGAACCAGTTCATGTCCAAGGCTGTGCATTTACCTAATTACTACCCGAACTTGCATGCCAAGAAATAATCCCTGCAGACACTGGAAAAGGGTCGACTAAGAACGGCCGGTAAATCATCCATCTACATTGGATTTCAACAATTCGTTTCAGCCTATGCAATAAAATTAGTGAAAGACCTTCAGCGTGAAAAATGAACAGAATGGTTAATCAATTTGATAGTAAAAGTCAGTAAAATTGAATACACTTTAATTTTTTTACATGTTCTGTCCATGCTATGCAGATATTCCCCCAGAAAAGTGGCAGGTAAAAGCCATATAAATTTATTATCCTGTAATGTATTATAAACACGAGATTCCCATGAACTAGTATAAAAGTTTAATATCTTTTTTAAATTTCAACTCTAAATCCTGTGGGCAGAAACAAAAAGCATTTCTGTCTTCCATTGACATCAACTGAGTTGGAGAGGATGTGGGGGGCACAAAAGGGCAGGGAAGTGATGAATATAGTGAATCCAAGGAATCGGATTTTTATTAATAGATTGGTCAACCTATATATAACATAAATAATATAATATATAATTAAAGCTACATCTAAAATTATTCTCATGTACAAATTCCACTACAATATTGATAAGCATATGCCTAAAATTGATTTGATTGAAAATGGAAAAAAAACAATTTACATTTAAAAATATAGAATCTTTTTTAAAACTTCAAGATTTGAAAAGATAAAATGAAAGTAACAAATGCTGAGACACCTCTTCCTTGACCTAAATCAGTCCATTAATTTTACTGCCATCCTTCACATCTGCTTTGCAAAATTCACTTATCCCAAAGGGATAAACCAAGACAACCACAAATTTTGTCTTTTGGCGCCATCTAGTGGCTAACTTGTATATTAAATTTTACCTATCAACAACTAGTACTTCTTAATAAATAAGTGATAGTTTCATTATTACTTCAATGCTGTCGTGCTTAATATTTATTTGTTTGTTTGTCTGTTTGAGACGGAGTTTTGCTCGTGTCGCCCAGATTGCAGTGCAATGGCGCAATCTTGGCTCACTGCAACTTTCGCCTCCTGGGTTCAAGTGATTCTCCTGCCTCAGCCTCCCGAGTAGCTGGGATTACAGGCGCCTGCCATCATGCCCAGCTAATTTTGTATTTTAGTAGAGACAGGGTTTCGCCATGTTGGCCAGACTGGTCTTGAACTCCTGACCTCAGGTGATCCACCCGCCTCAGCCTCCAAAGTGTTGGGATTACTGGCGTGAGCCACTGCCCCAGCTGTGTTTTATTTTATCTAAAATAAAATGTATGCTTTTGTAATGTACATGACAAACTATTTAAAAGCATAATAAAATAATACACTTGAAAAGAATACCTTTAAGTGATGGCTAAATTAACAAGTATGGCTTATGTTAAAAAAGATACTTAGGAAGTGTTATTAGGAGTTATTTGCAGATGATAAAAAAACTCTATCCTCGTAAAATTCTGGTTGCAAATTTGTTGAGGGCCACTATGGCGTTTTCTATTGATATTTCAATAAATGTAGCAGATTCTTACTAGGTTACATAAGTAGGTCAAAGGCAGGGAAATGGACCAAGATAACCTTTAGGAATCCCTTTGAACATTACTATTCATCAGCTCCTGTTTTTTTCTTGATTTTTTTAAACACTAAAACTATTGGTTTGTTATTTTTTTGCTTTTGTTTGTTTGATCTTGGTTTCTGGCATTAATTGTCTCTATTTTAAAAAAGGAATAATTTTTTTCTCTAAAAGTCCCCATTTGGGGCTTTCAAAATGTCTCATACAACTCATTTCCACTAAAAATGTTATTTGATTTTATATAAGGAAAAAAACCCAGACTTACAAAGAATCATTTCCATAGAGATCACTTTTTTTGNGAGACGGAGTCTCGCTCTGTCGCCCAGGCTGGAGTGCAGTGGCACGATCTCGGCTCACTGCAAGCTCCACCTCCTGGGTTCACGCCATTCTCCTGCCTCAGCCTCCCGTGTAGCTGGGACTACAGGCGCCCGCCACCATGCCCGGCTAATTTTTTGTATTTTAGTAGAGACGGGGTTTCACCGTGTTCGCCAGGATGGTCTCGATCTCCTGACCTCATGATCCGCCCACCTCGGCCTCCCAAAGTGCTGGGACTACAGGCGTGAGCCACCGCACCAGGCCAGGATGACTACTTCTAATGATAAGACAACTTTGGTTCTTTCTGACTTTTACTCTCATCATCAGGCAGTAGCCAAAGTGCTCTGAGGAAGCCCGACATTATACATGTGGTGCAATTTCATGGTCTAAAGTGACCCGAGTATGGCCCGGCTGGAGAGGATATTTAAGTACCATGTGTGCTTTCTACCTTTACTCAGGGTTGCTGATATCTCATGATAGTAAATGTTGCCTGGTCAGCAGAGAGAGAATAGAACAAAACGGACCAAGTTCCTGGAAGCATGCCTTTTCTGAAGCAGTTCATTCCAAGGCTGTGCATTTACTAATTACTCCGAACCTTGCATGCCAAGAAATAATCCTGCAGACCTGGAAAAAGGTCGACTAAAGACGGGTAATCATCCATCTACATTGGATTTCAACAATTCGTTTCAGCCTATGCAAATAAAATTGTGAAAGACTTCAGGCGTGAAAAATGAACAGAATGTTATCAATTTGATAGTAAAAGTCAGTAAAATTGAATACACTTTAATTTTTTACATGTTCTTCCATGCTAGCAGATATTCCCCAGAAAGTGGCAGGTAAGCCATATAAATTTATTATCCTGTAATGTATTATAAACACGAGATTCCCATGAACTATAAAAGTTTATATCTTTTTAAATTTCAACTCTAAATCTGTGGGCATGAAACTAGAAAAGCATGTTCTGTCTTCCATTGACATCACTGAGTTGGAGAGATGGTGGGGGCACAAAGGGCAGGGAAGTGATGAATATATGAATCCAAGGAATCTGGAGTTGTTATTAATAGATTGGCAACTATATATAACATAATATATATAATATATAATTAAGCTAGCATCTAAAATTATTCTCATGTGACAAATTCCACTACAATATTGATAAGCATATGCCTAAAATTGATTTGATTTGAAATGGAAAAAAAACAATTTACATTTAAAATATAGAATCTTTTTTAAAACTTCAAGATTTGAAAAGATAAAATGAAAGTAACAAATGCTGAGACACCTCTTCCTTGACCTAAATCAGTCCATTAATTTTACTGCCATCCTTCACATCTGCTTTGCAAAATTCACTTATCCCAAAGGGATAAACCAAGACAACCACAAATTTTGTCTTTTTGGCGCCATCTAGTGGCTAACTTGTATATTAAATTTTTACCTATCAACAACTAGTACTTCTTAATAAATAAGTGATAGTTTCATTATTACTTCAATGCTGTCGTGCTTAATATTTATTTGTTTGTTTGTCTGTTTGAGACGGAGTTTTGCTCGTGTCGCCCAGATTGCAGTGCAATGGCGCAATCTTGGCTCACTGCAACTTTCGCCTCCTGGGTTCAAGTGATTCTCCTGCCTCAGCCTCCCGAGTAGCTGGGATTACAGGCGCCTGCCACCATGCCCAGCTAATTTTTGTATTTTTAGTAGAGACAGGGTTTCGCCATGTTGGCCAGACTGGTCTTGAACTCCTGACCTCAGGTGATCCACCCGCCTCAGCCTCCAAAGTGTTGGGATTACTGGCGTGAGCCACTGCCCCCAGCTGTGTTTTATTTTTATCTAAAAATAAAAATGTATGCTTTTGTAATGTACATGACAAACTATTTAAAAGCATAATAAAATAATACACTTGAAAAGAATACCTTTAAGTGATGGCTAAATTAACAAGTATGGCTTATGTTAAAAAAGATACTTAGGAAGTGTTATTAGGAGTTATTTGCAGATGATAAAAAAACTCTATCCTCGTAAAATTCTGGTTGCAAATTTGTTGAGGGCCACTATGGCGTTTTCTATTGATATTTCAATAAATGTAGCAGATTCTTACTAGGTTACATAAGTAGGTCAAAGGCAGGGAAATGGACCAAGATAACCTTTAGGAATCCCTTTGAACATTACTATTCATCAGCTCCTGTTTTTTTCTTGATTTTTTTAAACACTAAAACTATTGGTTTGTTATTTTTTTGCTTTTGTTTGTTTGATCTTGGTTTCTGGCATTAATTGTCTCTATTTTAAAAAAGGAATAATTTTTTTCTCTAAAAGTCCCCATTTGGGGCTTTCAAAATGTCTCATACAACTCATTTCCACTTAAAAATGTTATTTGATTTTATATAAGGAAAAAAACCCAGACTTACAAAGAATCATTTCCATAGAGATCACTTTTTTTGTTCTGGGTCAAATAATAAAATTGTTCAATAGGAAGCTTTCTGAAAAGAAAGAAAAGATTAAATTAAACATGTTTTAAAATTAACACAATATAATGGTGAGATAGTAAAAGACAAATAGATTAATAATACATCCACATATATGTAGAAATTCAATATTTGAAAACGTGTCATTTTATTTTATTTATTATTATTTTATAATAAATAGAGATGAGGTCTTGCTATGTTGCTCAGGCTTATCTTGAACTCCTGGGCTCAAGAGATCTTCCTGCCTTGGTCTCTCAAAATGCTGGGATTATAGGCATGAGCTACTGTGCCTGACCAAAGGTGTCATTTTAAACCAGGGGAAAAAAGATGTAGTTTTCTTTTTTAAAATTTTAAAACTTTTTATTTTATTGATTGATTTTTTTTTTTTTTTAAGATG
>NW_016829669.1:74989-100709 GCF_001698545.2 Rhinopithecus bieti | reverse complement strand
CCTGGCCTCAAATGATTCTCCTGCCTCAGACTCCCAAAGTGCTGGGATTACAGGCATGAGCCACCACACCCAGCCAGGATATATTTTTTAATATAGAAAAAATTCAGTATTCATTTGAAAAATAATCCATTTCTATTTACACTATTCAGAAAGATAATTTCAGATGGATTTAAAAATCTAAAGAATTTAGAGAAAAACCTATACAAAAATAAAATGTATAGGAATATGCTTTTTCTTTGGTGGTAGGAAGGACCTTTAAAACAATAACTTTATTTTAAAAGTCAAAAACCTGAAAGAAAATTTGATCATCAGATTTAATTATAAGGCCGGGAGCTCACACCTATAATCTTAGCACTGTGGGAGGCCGAGGTGGGCAGATGACTTGAGGCCAGGAGTTTGAGACCAGCCTGGCCAACAAAGTGAAACCCCATCTCTACTAAAAATAGAAAAAAATTTGTTGGGCGTGTTGGTGCATGCCTGTACTCCCAGCTACTCAGGAGGCTGAGGCATAAGAATTGCTTAAACCTGGGAGGCAGAGGTTGCAGTGAACTGAGACCATGCCACTGCACTCCAGCCTGGGCAACAGAGTGAAATTCTGTCTCAAACAAAAAAGAATAAATAAAAATTTAAAAAAATAAAAACTAAAAAACTAAAAAACCCAAATTTAATTTTCAGACAAAACCCATAAAAGTTTAAATAAAATAAAAATTAGAAGAATTACTTGCAAATATTAGCAAAGATAACACATAAAGGATTGTTTCCAGAACATAAAGAACCAACAAGAATCTATAAGTAAAATACAAACAATAAAAATGGGTGAAGAATAAACATAGAAAAGGAAATGTGAATGGCCATACCTAAAAGATAAGGAAAGTACTCACCCCAACTAGTAAGCACTGAAATACATTCTCATAACCATGATACCCTTTATACTCATTAGATGGGTAAAAGCTATACATTTTGATAATATAGATGGCTGGGAGTGTGAGGAAATGAATACTTTTAGACACTACCATGACAATATAAATCATTTGGGTTACATGCACTAAAATTTAAAAAAATCCCTATACTGTGACCCACTTAGGATCTGGCATTTATTTATTTATTTAACTTTTTTTTGAGATGGAGTTTTGCTCTGTCGCCCAGGCTGGAGTGCAATGGCATGATCTCGGCTCACTGCAACTTCCATCTCTTGGGTTCAAGCGATTCTCCTGCCTCAGCCTCCCGAGTAGCTGGGATTACAGGCACCCACCATCATACCTGGCTAATTTTTGTAGAGATGGTTTCACCATATTGGCCAGGCTGGTCTCGAACTCCTGACCTCAGGTGATCCGCCCACCTCAGCCTCCCAAAGTGGTGGGATTACAGGCGTGAACCACTGCGCCCAGTTGGATTTGCCTTTTAGAAACCTTTGAGCATGAGCTCAAGAAGCTTTGTACAAGGATGCTTTTTAAATGTGGTTAATGCATAAAGAAACACAGAGAGAAAAGAAACAATACATGATGGCTAAACTATGATGTATCCATATTGTAGAATACTGTGAGAAATTAAAAAGAATGATGTAGATCTATGTTTATCTGCATTTACAGGCATGTGACCATTTCTAGATTGTACAGAGAAAAAAACCCCAAATTGCCTAATACTATGTATCAAGTGATTCCACATTTTTTGAAATAACACTGTACATTTTCAATGGATACATGTATAATAGTGTAAGTGCATAACAAAAGGCATGGAAGGAGACACCAAAATGGTAACAGCAGTTCTCCTCTAGGAAGGAGAGTGAGACTACAGGGTAATAGTCAAAAGAGTACAGACCTCATCTGTAACCTTTTCATGTTTTCATGTATACTATGCTCACCTGCAACTTGTGGCTGCCCAATTATCTTTTGAACATGCAGCCTACATTTTTTTTTTTTTTTTTGTGATGGAGTCTCACTCTGTTGCCTAGGCTAGAGTGCAGTGGTGCAATCTCGGCTCACTGCAACCTCTGCCTCCCAGGTTCAAGCAATCCTCTTGCTTCAGCCTCCTGAGTAGCTGGGATTACAAGCACCTGCCACCATGCCTGTCTAATTTTTTTGCATTTTTGGTAGAGACGGGGTTTCACCATGTTGGCCAGGTTGGTCTCAAACTCCTGACCTCAGGTGATCCACCTGCCGCGGCCTCCCAAAGTATTGAGATTACAGGTGTAAGCCACCGCACCTGGCCCCAGCCTACATTTTTGTAGTGCGTGTACCGTGAATGTCATCTACCCAATGCAGATTCCAAGAAACTTGCTTTTTCCAGCCTCTGAATGGCCCTGGAGCATGAGGGTTATTTGTATCCCACAAGAATGCTCACCTAGAGAACCCCACCACTGAGGATGTTCTCAATAATTAGGCAGATACAACGACCAGCTCTGTGCGTGTCAGGTTTTCTCGTCACTCCGGTGCTTGCTCAGTGGCTTCGTAACGAAGTGATCATGGCGGCACACAGAAATTATCACATATGGACTCAGCAACATGAACTTCCCTCACTAAGACTCACCTGGCTGTTGGCGCATTTGAGTTTGCCAGCAGAAGTGACCAATCCTAAGCGCTTGATAGGGTGATCTATCCCTGGATGTACTAGTCAGCCATCTGGTGGTAGGATAATTACACTGAACCCCTTCCATCATCAAAGAGATAAGATTAGACACTTCTTCAAAATGGGGATTTCCCTTCCCTTCTCACCATGCCTCTGCAAGTAACATCATCAGTAAACTTACTAAATGTCTCATTTGTTGCCATGCCGTCTTAAATAATATTATTTTTGATTAAGGAACTCAATTTACCACAAAAGACATTGGGCAACAGTTGGTTGCATTCAAATGATTCACCATATATACAGAATGTCATATTTTGCCATACTTACAGAACATTAGAATGGCTTACTGAATATTCAATTATGGCTGAGTGTTGTCCTAAAGAGTGTGGGACACGCTCTGAACCAGTGACCAACACGCTCTGAACCAGATTCCCCCTTAGCCAGAATGCATGGTCTGAAAACCAAAGGGTGGAAGTGGGAATGGTGCCTCTTACTGTTATACTTATGGTTACACTTGAGAAACTTTGACTCCCTCCCCAGCCACCTTGAGCTTTTGTGGTTTAGAGGTCAAGGGAGAAACGCTTCCATCCGGGGACACAACAGCAGTCCCAATTGCATTGGAAGCTGAATTGATGATGATGTGGTAATTTTGGGCAGGATGACTGATCCTGAATATCAAGGGCCAGAAGATATTATACAATAATGGGGGAAAGGAGTATTCTGGAACCTAGGGAACCTTTTGAACACCTGGTATTGTCTTCAGTAGCATGGAGTTAATGAAACACTATAGCAGCCTTACTACAGGCAGAACCACTAAGAGCTAAGATCTCTCAGAACATACTTTTGGGTTGTCGACAAGTAGCATACTCCCACCAGCTCAGGTATTGGCTGAGGGCAAGGGAACTGGGAATAGGTAGTGAAGGAAGGAAATTATTATTATTTATAAAAGCATTTTTAATTTCAATAGTTTTTGGGGAACGGGTGGTGTTTGGTTACATGAATAAATTCTTTACTGGTAATTTCTGAGATTTTGGTGTAATCATCACCCAAGTAGTGTACACTGTACCCAATGTGTAGTCTTTCATCCCTCACCCCTTTCCCAACCTTCCTCCCGAGTCCCCAGAGTCCACTGTATCATTCTTATGCTTTTGTATCCTCATAGCTTAGCTCCAACTTATAGGTGAGAACATACAATGTCTGATTTTCCATTCCTGAGTTACTTCACTTAGAATAATGGTCTCCAACTCCCTCCAGGTTGCTGTGAATGCCGTTATTTCATTTCTTTTTATGGCTGAGTAGTATTCCATGGTATATCCATGCCATATTTTCTCCATCCACTTGGTTAATGGGCACTTGGGCTGGTTCCATATTTTTGCAATTGCGAATTGTGCTGCTATAAACATGTATGTGCAAGTGTCTTTTTCATATAATGACTTCTTTTCTGGAGGAAGGAAATTATAACACCAATGATAGCCTCGTGACCAGGTGCAGGAATGAGGACTATAGTCCGCTTCTCCTATTTTCTTCCTTGCTGTGTATTCTGCCTTATGTATCTTCTTTTTTCCTCTTCATTTTCCTTATTATTTCATATAGGATGCATTGGTGATAGTTAGCTTTATTAGAGGGCATGGGTATAGAATATTGGGACAAGATTACAACTGAACTAGACAGGAGTGAGCACTTGGAGTTGGATATAGCAAAGTTGGAAACTGCTTTCCTTTGGCCTCTGCTTTTGGGGGGGGAGGGGTTTTTCTTTTTTTTTAAAAATTTTTTTTTTTTTTTTTTTTTTTTTTTTTTTTTTTTTTTTTTTTTAGACAGAGTCTTACTCTGTTGCCCAGGCTGCAGTGCAGTGGCACAGTCTTGGCTCACTACAACCTCCGCCTCCTGGGTTCAAGTGATTCTCCTGTCTCAGCCTCCTGACCTCGTGATCCGCCCATCTTGGCCTCCCAAGGTGCTGGGATTACAAGAGTGAGCCACCGCGCCCAGCTGCATTTTCTTACATTGAAGCAACAGTTCTCCAACTTTGCTGCATGTTGGAATTATCTGAGGTATCTTGTTAAAATGCAGATTCTGTTTCAGTAAATCTGGGTGGAGGCTGAGATGTGGCATTCACCATTTCCTAGGTGATGCTGATGCTTCTGGCCCAGGTACCGTGTATTGAATAGAAAAGCATGTTATTGTTGCTGCTGTTGTTTAGAGTGACAGTCCACTGGCACTCAAAACTATCATCCTTACAATACCCTTTCTACATTTTGCTAGTTTCCCACATTTGGAACACCCCACTTCCCAGCATTCCTAGCAGCCAGGGTGCAAATGTGCCCTAAGTTCTGCCAATCATCCCCATCTATACTAGACTTTGATTTGACTGTGAGTAGCCTGAGAACATGAGCTTCATGAGGCGCATCCAAACTGCCAATAAGGTGGCAGCAGGGGTGTCCAGTTAAAGAGGCACTTCCTCCCTGATGAGGCCAGTCCTGGGAGTGAGTTGGCCACTATTCCTGGATGCTGAACAATGAGCCTATTTCTCTAGGCATCCCACAGTTTTGTGAGCTAATCTAATATCCTCCCATAATCTTGTTCTTTTCTCTTTTTTTTTTTTCTGAGGCAGAGTTTCACTCTTGTTGCCCAGACTGGAGAGCAATGGTTAGTTTAAGAAGAACAGGATTGGCCAGGTGCGGTGGCTCACACCTGTAATCCCAGCACTTTGGGAGGCCAAGGCAGGTGGATCACCTGAGGTCAGGAGTTCGAGACCAGTCTGATCAACATGGAGAAACCCTGTCTCTACTTAAAATACAAAATTAGCCGGGCATGGTGGCGCACACCTGTAATCCCAGCTAGGCTGGGAGGCTGAGGCAGGAGAATTGCTTGAACCCAGAAGGGGGAGGTTGCAGTGAGCTGAGATCACGCCACTGCACTCCAGCCTGGGCAACAAGAGTGAAACTCCATCCTCAAAAAAAAAAAAAAAAAAAAAAAAAAAAAATTAAAGAGATATGCCAGGTATAACTGGCATTCTAAGTGGAACAAGTATTCTCTCTCTCCCTGCACATTCAGTAAGAGATCATGCACCAATCTCATTTCGAAGTAGATTGCCCTTAAGAAACAAGTCTTTGGCTTTCTTTTTACACACTAGAATTCTGTATGAATACTTCTAATTCTTACAAAACATTGTGCATTTTTTAATATTTAAATTTTGGGAGGGCAGTAGCTGTAAATTCCATACAGAGCTATCTCCCCAGTCTCTAGAACAATGCTTCCTATACTTAAATTACAGAGCAGATAAATGAATAAACAGATGCATAAATAAAATGAACAGATAAAAAGAAGTTGGGGTGTTGGAGTCAATAAATCTGGACTCAAATCCCTATTTAACAACTTTGTAATTGTCTGACCCAAGGAAAGGTGCTGAATCTCTCGGGTCTGTTTATTCATTGTAAAACAAGGATGGCAGTATCTGCTTCACAAAGAGATGACAGTTCCATGAGAGCATGGGCTTAAACACATCTGTTGAGTGAATGAATGAACATGAGGTCCTCACTATCTATAATGTGTGTTGATGTCCGAATCTTTCTAATTGGCCTGTGACTGTCAGGCCTTTTTATTTGTCTGCTCTTTATTGCTTTTCTAAGGCTTTGACAAGGTCACCAGCGGCACATGTCCCTGTTGTTAATGTTTCTCTCTCTTGCTGTGGCTTGTCTTCCTTAATTTATTTCTTTTACCTGCTTTAGAACAAAGAATTAGTTAACTAAAGTGCTCATGAGCCAGATAATCAGGATTGTTTAGATAAAGCAGGGGGAAGCAGGCTCTGTGCCAAGTGTATGATAGACTCTGCTCTGAGTAAATGTCTTAATCCTTAGGAAATACTTAATATGACATTTGCTATTCAAATTTTTTTTTTTGCTTTCTCTTGAATTTTAATGTGTTTTGAATAGAGTTGCTGAGTGACTTTAAGATTTATAGACTATTATTGAAAGGTTTTAACACTCGAAAACAACGCCCAGCAGATTCTAGTGATTATCAAGAAGACTGACAAATTACAAATCAAAAGTTCCAAAAACCAAGAGCATCTGTACAAATTAGGCCAGGTCTTTGCTCAAAAATATTTAACATTTAATTGTTTTTCTCTCTTTCTATCTCAGGAACATTTCCATTTAGATTTAGGTAAGATATGGTAAGTAAGTAAAGGAATTAAGTGAATAAAATTTCTGATCACAATATTTTAACATCACTAAGGACAGCAAAACCATTCATTTATTATTATTTCACAATTAGAAATTAGTCTTTCATTCTGTGTCTTTTCATAAATAGTAAAAGAAATAACTTTGAAGACAGATTTAAGCAAACAAAGGACTCACAATAGAAATAAAGAAAAATGGATAATAAAGACCTTTCTGTGAATGGCAGAAAGTTTATTTACCTTGGCCAGGTTTCTCCTCCAAATCCGTAATGCTGATGTCCTTTGCCCATGACACGAGGAGGCTCACACTTTGGCCTGTGGTCCTCGGGGAGTGAAATCGGTATTATCCCACCATACTCTCTTTCAGCGCCCCAAGGAAGCCTACATTGTTGAAGTGACTCCCTTAATTCCTGATACCTGTGGAAAAAGACAGACTTTAAACAGCCTCAGCAACAAAACAGATGCACAAAACTGCATAACGGATTGCATAAAATTCCTACCACTTCACAAGAATTTTTAGATTAAATCTTCAGAACACAGAATTCTCAGTGTCAGGTAGATTATGATACTGCTTACTTAGGCATCATGGGACTGCTGAAAGAATGAGGTTAAATTTCGGAGGACTTACAGATTATCCTTTTTTTGGTCATCAGTTGTAGTGTGCTTATCTTTTATTTTTTAAATTTTATTTATTTATTTTTTTGAGACAGGGTCTCACTCTGTTGCCCAGGCTGGAGTGCAGTGGCATGATCTTGGCTCACTGTAGCCTCTGCCTCCTGGGTTCAAGCAATTCTCCCACCTCAGCCTCCTGAGTAGCTGGGATTACAGGGGCGTGCCACCATACCCAGGTAATTTTTGCATTTTTAGTGGAGACGGGGTCTCATCACGTTGGCCAGGTTGGTCTCAAATTCCTGACCTCAGGTGATCCACCTGCCTCGGCCTCCCAAAGTGCTTGAGATTACAGGTGTGAGCCGCTGCGTCTGCCCATGTGTTTATTTTTAAAAACAGCTTTATTGAGATTGAATTAACTTGCCACACAATTCATCCATTTAAAGTGTACCATTCAGGCCAGGTGCAGTGGCTCATACCTATAATCCCAGCACTTTGGGAGGCTGAGGCAGGAGGACTACTTGAGCTCAGGAGTTCAAGACCACCCTGGACAACACAGCAAGACCCTGTCACTATTTTATAAATTTATAATTAATTAAAAAATAAAGTGTATAATTCAATGGCCTTAAAGTTTATTCACAGATATGTGTGAGCATCCCCACAGTCAACTTTACAACATTTTCATCATCTCAAGAATACCCTGCATTCCTAAGCCATTATCCCCTATACTCCCCACCCTCAGTCTATCCCTTGGCAACTATTACACTAATCTACTTTCTGTAGATTTGCCTATTCTGGACATTTCCTGTAAATAGAATAATATAACACGTGGCCTTTTGTGATGGGCTTCTTTGACTTGGGATAATGATATTTTCAAGGTTCATCCATTTTGTAGTATGTGTCCATACTTCATTCCATTTATTTATTTATTTATTTTTAAGATGGAGTTTTGCTCTTGTTGCCCAGGCTGGAGTGCAATGGCGTGATCTTGGCTCACTTCAGCCTCCACCTCTCGGGTTCAAGTGATTCTCCTGCCTCAACCTCCCGAGTGCCTGGGATTACAGCTGCCCGCCACCACACTTGGCTAATTTTTTGTATTTTTAGTAGAGACATGGTTTCACCATGTTGGCCAGATTGGTCTTGAACTCCTGACCTCAGGTGATCCCCCCTGCCTTGGCCTCCCAAAGTGTTAGGATTACAGGCGTGAGCCACAGCACCCAGCCCTTCATTCCTTTTAATGGCTATGTAATATTCTACCATAGAGATATATCATGTTTTGTTTCACCATTTATCAGTTGATATCATGTTTTGTTTCACCATTTATCAGTTGGGTTATTTTCACCTTTTACTCTTGTGAATAATACTGCTATGAATATTCATGTTCAAATTTTGGTTTGAATACCTGTTTTTAATTCTTTGGGGAATTAAATTAGAAGCGGATCATATGGTAATTCTGTTTAATTTGTTGAGGAACTGCCAAACTGTTTTCTACAGTAGCTGCTCCATTTTACATTCCTACCAACATTGTATGAGGATTCCAATATCTCCACATCTTTGCCAACACTTGTTATTTTCTGTTAAAATTTAAAAGAATTATTGCCATTCTGGTGGATGTGAAGTGGTATCTAATTGTAGTTTTGATTTGCATTTCTCCAATGACTAATGATATTGAGCATTTTTTCCATGTTCCTATTGGCAGTATCTTTATTGGAGAAATATCTATTCAGATCCTTTGCATTTTTTGTTATTTGTCTTATTTTTGAGTTATAAGAGTTCTTTATATATCCTACTTACAAGTCCCTTGTCAGGTATAATAGGCAAATATTTTCTCCTATTCTGTGCATTTTCTTTTTACTTACTTGATAGTGTCCTTTGAAGTAAAAAAGTTTTTTAATTTTGATGAAGTTCACTTGATCTGTTTTTCCTTTTATTGCTTATGCTTTTGATGTCATATCTGAGAACACAGTTGCAAATCCAAGGCCATGAAGATTTATTGCTATGTTTTCTTCTAAGTATTTTACAGTTTAGCCCTTACACTTAGGTCTTTGATTCAGGATGAGTTAATTT
This sequence comes from Rhinopithecus bieti, assembly GCF_001698545.2. NCBI lineage: Eukaryota > Metazoa > Chordata > Mammalia > Primates > Cercopithecidae > Rhinopithecus > Rhinopithecus bieti. The sequence continues at coordinate 91,294 of NW_016829669.1, read as the reverse complement.
TGGATACAATATGAGATAAGGGATCTCATGCATCTATTCTTTTGCATGTGAATATCCAGTTGTCCTAGCTCTATTTGTTGAAAATCCTTCTTCCTCATTAAATGGTCTTGGCTACAGATTATTTTTGGATTTTCAAAAACGGAGAGTATTGTAAAGGAATATTCCCAATCTTGTAAAGGAGCTACTTGCTCAGAAGTTTTATCTAGGGCTACTACAACAATGGTTCGCAAACTGTGGTCCCTAGACTAGTAGCGTAAGCGTCTCCTAAGAGCTTCTTAGAAATGCAAATTCTTAGGCTCCACCTCAGAACCTAAGAATCAGAATCTCTGGGGATGGGGTGCAGTAATGTTTTAAGAAGCCCTCCAGGTGATTCTTGTGCATGCTAAAGTTTTAGGAGCACTATTCTATTCAACAGTTAACCTCGTATGGTAATCATGTCTCCAAGTCCCACCCCTTACAACAGTACTATGCAGTGGACTGGAGATACGGGGGTTTCCTAAATTGGTTGGTAGGGCTTATCTAATCTTGAAACTGGTAGCTCAGATGATTCTCTCTGCTTTTTCTTAACAAAGGAGTGAAGGGCAGGGATTCTATTGGCTCACTGTTGTAACCAGGCTGTACCCCAGTGCCTGGCACACAGGAAGTACCCAATGAATACTACTGAATAAATGAGTAAGGCCAAAGAGGTGGATTTGTTTCCTGTACTGCTTTCTGTGAGAGAGGAATGAAATCTTCTGGTTAGGAACACAGCCTCACAAAAACACCTACAAATGTATCTGGCAAAAGTTCTGCTTCCTAATTAGGAAGGATTTAATGACTTTCAGTTTCCAGTAATGGGGGCCTATGTTATTTGGACCAAACTTCCCACTGAAAACAACTAAAAATACTGGGAGGAGAAAAAAAAATCTTAAAAACAACTAACTTTTTGACAAGACAGAAAGGGATGAGTGCTACATAGAGGGTAAATAGGAACCCAGTGAAGTAAGCAAGCAGGGAAGCCACTTCTGCCCTTAGGGCAGGGCCAATCCTGGCAAATTTACATTTTTGTTTTAAGGTGAGGGATATGGAAATCAGCCAAGTGAGGAAACTAAAGGAGACCATCTACACAAGAAGGTGGGACCTTAAAATGCTTACCCTCTCCTGTTCAAGGTGAGTCAGAAGTTAACCAGTTCCCCTGTGGCCCCAGTTTGCATCTACCCTAAACTTAAGCTTGGATTTAAGTGGTCCTGGATTGGTATTACGGTATATACCTATAAGGCACTTTGCAGGACAAACAGGAATCCTTTCAGGAGGAAGGATACTTGGGGGAATCACACGATGTGTGTTCTAAAGGATGAGTAGGAGTTATCTATAGGAAAGAGAGGAAATACTGGGGCATGCAAGGGAATAGCAGGTAGAAAGGCCTAGAGTTTAATAGACTGGAAAATTCTTGACAGTGTTGGCTTCAGTCTAGAATCTGTCTTACGGAAGAATTACTTTTGTTTCCTAAAATATTCTGCTAAGCCACTTGGCGTAGACACAGACTCTGAAAGTATAGGTGTTGGTAGGAGCTCAAGCAAGCTCAGACTGATTAAACTGCTCTGCAGTGGGAGAAATGTGTTTGTTTGCTCTTGAAAGAGGGAGAGGAGAGGAAAGGGGAGTAAGGGAAGAGGGAGATGAGAGGAGCCAGCCTGATGGTGAGGCTACTGGGGACTGCACTGGTTGGAAACCCAGGGAGAAACCCTTGGTGACAGCTGGTTAAAGACCTTTTAAGAATGTGGAAGTTATGGCTATAAAGTGTTTTGGTTACATGTAGCGTGGCATGGTGTGACTCTCCCTCCTGATCCCCAACAGTTCAGTGAAGTTTACTAGGCTCACAAATGCTCTGCATGGACAAGGTCTTTAGAGAAAAATGAGGGATGACTGAGTTTCACATCTGGGCCAGTGTGTTCTTTTAAGTGCAACCAGGAACCCAAAGTCAGAAGTGACCATGAGACTTTCAAATGCTATCCCTATCCTTGTCATGGAAACTTGGATAAATCTGGAGGTATTCCACAAGGCATGGAGTAAAGATTTGAGTAGAACTTACCCAGATCTTAGGGGTTGAGAAAATAGAGTTGAATTTTGAACTATATTAGAAGAGTTGATAGAGAATTCCAGAACTTGGGGCATGTAGAGAAGGGCCATACTGAGAGGTGGAGCATGAGAGGAAAACAAGGACAGTATCCTATCCTTCAAAATCCTCTGGACTGTACCGTGAGAACAGTGGCAGCCACTCAGAAACATGGAGGAGATGAAGGGCTGGGGTGAAGGGTTGGGGAGGAGGGTGAGAGGAGGAAGGGGGAAGAAAGAAGGAGAAAAAGGGAGGGAGAGAGAGGGGGAGAGAGTGAGAAATAGAAGGGGAGATAGGTAGATAGGGAGAGAGAAGGGGAGAGACAGGGAGAGAGAGAGGGGGAAGGAGGAAGAGGTATGAACTGTGGAGTAACTATTTTCTCTTTACCAGTACAGTGCGTGGCTTAACATAACCCCCCTCTCCTCCACCTGGAATAATTGTTGAATAGAATGAAGAAGCAACACTCAGGACTGTCTTATAAGTGGAATATATTATCCTGTGAAGTCCCTAGATTGAGGGTTGACAAAGCATGGCCCATGGGCCAAATCCAACTCCCTGTCTGTTTTTGTAAATAAAAGTCTATTGGAATATAGCCATGACCATTCATTTATGAACTATCTACAGTCTATGGCTGCTTTTGCCCCACAATGGCAGAGTTGAATAGTTGGACAGAGACCGTAAAGCCTACCATCTGCCTCTTTACAGAAAAAGTTTGCTAACCCCACACTAGCTAGGCAAGGAGAGTCCTGGGCCCACTGATTTGGGGTGCTGTAGAAGGGACGCTGGCATTTAGCTCTCAGACCTCTACATCCTCTATAGCTGTCTGACAACGATCAACAGACACGGTTTCGGGGACATGACAAGTTAAAAATATTTAAATGCATTTGATTAATGACAACCTAAGCTGTAATATGTAAGTTTGTAAAAGTTACATTCAAAACCTAAATGAGTCAATTTCTCAACATCTGACCCCCATATATTACATTGTCCCTGGAAGATGAGCCGGTAGAAAATGCTAATCAATCATTTGGACTGGCATCTACCTAAAGCTGGAAAGTTGCAGGAAATCATTTAAAATAAAAGACAATGCATAAATAAATCATATTTCCCTCTTACTTTAAGGTATCACGTCTCCCTCCCCTTAGCCTTAATACTCACAGAATTGTAGAGAAGGAACCAAATTAAAATAAAAATTGACATTTTAGGATGTAATAATTTTAGGATTTCATTATAGGCTCCCATTTGTTTCTGGATTCACTTCGTTGCTTTCTGATTCTTAAACATTTTTTTAAAATGATAGTTATCTGCCAACTAAAAATGAGGGTTATGTTTTAATAATTTCAATGAAATTTTAAACCTTTCTTTTTCCCTCTCTCTCCCCGCCTCCCTTTTTCTCTCCCTTTTTTCCTCCCTCTCTCTCTCACTGTCTCTCTCACCTCTTTCTCCCTCTATCTCTCCCTCTCTCTCCCTTTCTGCGAGCCCAGTAGTTCTCAATGTAAATAAAATACATCTCTATAAGAAAGAGAATAATTATCAAATTACTGGTGCTACCATCTCTAGCAATAGAAAATTGTTTACTTGTTTTGAAAAGATACATTCCCTATAGATGAACCAATATTTCATTTTAAAGTCACTGTACAAGATTTTGTGCATCAAGTCCCAAATTCAATAATTTAGCCAGTAATTACCGGGAGGCATGATTAAACAAAAGCTCGAAATAAACATAACCCTCATTTTTTGTTGGCAGATAACTATTATTTAAAAAAATGTTTTAAGAGTCAGAAAACAGCAAAGTGAATCCAGAAACAAAATGGGAACTGATAATGAAATTCTATAATGAAATCCTATTAGATAATGAAATCCTAAGCAGTTCTCAAGGCACTTCCTTAATGGATATGTTTGCCCTGTGAGCTAACAGAACTTGCTAGAAGTAAGGAGAAGTCAGCTGAATGAAAAAGGGGATAGGAATCTTGATGATTTTGAGTAGCTGTTCCCGCCACACTTAAATTTTCAACAGTATAAATAAGAAAAAAAAATACCACCTGTTTATATACTTAATATTTTTAATGGAGATCAAGCAAGTTTATATAAAATAGTGGCTAGCATACTTGTTCTAAAAAATCCACTTGAATAAAGTGATTAAAGTGTAACAACTAACTTACTCTTGGTCATCAGGTAAGCCAGAACCATAGTCCTGGTTTTCTTACATTTTCAGTGCTGCTAGCCCAGTAGTTCTCAATGTAAGCTGAAAAACTAAAAAATGCAGATTCCCTTGCCCCACCTCAGACCTGGGGAGTCAGAATGTCCATAGAGGAAGCCTGGGAATCTGTCTTTCTAGGAAGTTCCTCAGGTGATTTTGAAGTACCCTGTCTGCAGACCAGTCCCAGGTAACACGGCAGCTAGACTGCGTCACGTTTTTGTATTGTTTTATTTTGTTTTGATTTTTGAGACAGGGTCTTGCTCTGTTGCCCAGTCGGGAGTGCTGTGGTGTGATCTTGGCATACTACAACCTCTGACTCTAAGCTCAAGTGATCCTCCCACCTCAGCCTCCCAAGTAGCTGGGACCACAGGTGTGAGCCCCCACACCTGGCTAATTTTTGTATTCACCTCCCTATTGCGAAAAGAAAAAAAAAGTAGGCTGATGTGAGGAAATCATTTTGCGTCACTGTTAAAGCTGCCAAGTGAGGGCCATGATGGGTGCATCTAAGTTGTAGGTACAGCCTACATATCTAAGTTGTACCTGGATACATCACGGTATTTACAAAGAGTGTCCCTTTAAGTACATCCCTGTTTAGAAAATTAAGCTGCTGAGTGCAGATGTATGCTAGGGCTCACATTTATCCTTACCATTATGAAGGTAATCCCGAAAAACCAGGGGCTTTCTGTTTTGTATTGTTTTATTTTGCTGTTGAGATACTTTGTGATTCAAATTGGGAGCCACAGAACCCTGCACCTGGCCTGGAGAAGTGAGCCTCAGCAATGATAGAACAGACGGACCACCGGTATCCTGCGAACACCGCCCAGAGCCGTTCCATCACTAACACTGAGAGAGGAGACTCTTTTGTAAGCTGTCTGGCGGCTTTTTAAGAGGGGGTTAAGAGGAGGGGTTCTGAGAACACATGATCATCCTGGTTTTCTCAGTCTGGGGATTGTGAAAGGAAATAATTCATGTGAAATAAAAGGGAAAGCAAGTTGTAGTTATTAGTAGCCAGACACATGGTTGTACCTAGATAGAGCTTCAAATAATACCTTTTTGTAGTTTATAGTTGACCATATATCGTGTTGAATTTTATAGTCAGTTAACAAAAAATGTGCTTCTCTTAAATTTCATGCCAGTTAAAGGGTTTTGGAGCTGATCACTAACCACCTATAGGACCTTTTAGGTAGAGAGGATCAACATTTCAGTGAAAAGCCTTTGACAGTGCTTTTTGGTGGTGCATTCAGATATGACAGCCCTAAATTCTTGGATTCTTTTAGGCCAAATATAAAACCTTACATTGCTGTTTTTGAGCCAGGGACAACTGCCCATTCCCAGATCACACACAATCCACTAAGAATTTCATTTGACTCAAGTGAAGCTCTGCCTAATGTGATAGCCCCTGGAGTTGAACGGGAATTAAGGGCTGAAAACCACTCTTGTGAATCAGATCAATGGTAGAGGAGTAGGGGCAGCAAGGACTGACCCAGAAGTGACAAGAGCTCCTCTTCCCCCAATATAAGAATATTTCTTTTCATTATGTGAAAATAGCAATTGATTTAAAAAATGTTGAATATGATCTTTACATTAAAAAAAATTGGACAGGACACACATTAAGATGTTAACACAGTAGCTATTATCTCTGGATAAAGGAAGTACAGAGGGTTTCTTTCCTGTGCTTCATTTTCATAATCTTTCTGTGGAAAAGAAAGAATTTGTTTTCCTTACAGATTTCTATGATTTCTACATTATGAGGAATGTGTGTTAGTTTTATAATTATGGAAAAATCATTCTTTTTCTTTATTAATATAAACAGCATGTTTGTAAACTGGAGAAGACCTGTGGAAGTCTGATCGAGATGGTGAAAGGCTAAGTGCAAGAAGAAAAAGGAGCTGAATGTGTGAGAATCAGTGTTTAGTCTGGCAAACAGAACTCTCAGAGGGGCCAAGAGAATCTTCAGATCTTGAAGGGCTGCTAGCATGGGATGATGAATTAATATTTTGCATAGCTTCAGTGGGAAGAACCAGAATCAGCAGGCAGAAATTACAAGGGAAAAAATTGTTCTCATTAGAAAGAAAATGATCTAACAATCAGGAGCATTCAAAAATGGAATGGACTGCCTGGTGTGGAAGTGCTGTCCTTTTTGGAAGTGTTTAAACTGAAGTTGGTTGACTGCCTGCCTGGTTTCCTAAAGAATTTTAAATGATTGGGAGGCTGAGGTGGATGGATCACGAGGTCAGGAGATCAAGACCATCCTGGCCAACATGGTGAAACCCCGTGTCTACTAAAAATACAAAAAAAATTAGCTGGGTGTGGTGGTGTGTGCCTGTAGTCCCAGCTACTCAGGAGGCTGAGGCAGGAAAATTGCTTGAACCCAGGAGGCGGAGGTTGCAGTGAGCTGAGATTGCGCCACTGCACTCCAGCCCGGCGACAGAGCGAGACTCCATCTAAAAAGAAAAAAAGAAAAAAACCCCACAAAACAAGTAGACAACCAGTCAGGCTATTTTTTCATTGTCCAGGTGTTTTGAGGTGTTTTCTTCTTTTCCTTTTCTCAAAATGATTCAAATAAATACAATACAGGAAATGCTGACACTAAGATCTTGGCAAACTCCTTGTGTGTATCTGTTATTTCATATGTAAAATGCAGATAACAGTAGTACTTATCTCATAGGGTTGTCATGAGGATTAAACGAATTACTACATACAAAGCATTTGGTAGAGTGCTGACACAGTAATCACTAGATATGTTAGGTGCAATATTTTTCATTGTAATTTTTTAAAAAAACTCTTTTTCTAGGTTCAGGGGTACATATGCAGGTTTGTTATACAGGTAAATTGCACGTTGCAGTGGTTTGGTGTACAAATTATTTTGTCACCCGGGTGATAAGCATAGTACCCAAGAGGTAGTTTTCTGATCCTCGCCTTCCGCCCTCTCTCCACCCTCAAGTAGGCCTTGGTGTCCGTGGTTCCCTTCTTTGTCTCCATGTGTACTCAATGTTTAGCTCCCACTTATAAGTGAGAATAGGTGATATTTGGTTTTCTGTTCCTGTGTTAGTTTGCTTTAGAATAACGGCCTCCAGCTCCATCCATGTTGCTGCAAAGGACACGATCTCGTTTTTTATGGCTGCATAGTGTTCCATGGTGTATATGTACCACATTTTCTTTATCCAGTCAACCGCTGATGAGCATTTAGGCTGATTCCATATCTTTGCTATTGTGAATAGTGCTGCGATGAACATACCTGTGTCTTTATGGTAGAACAACTTATATTCCTTTGATAGAACAACGTATAAGAACAACTTAGAATCCAATAATGGGATTGCTGGGTCAAATGGTAACTCTGTTTTGAGTTCTTGGAGAAATCACCAAACTGCTTTTCATAAATTAAATGATAATGTATAATTAATGTGTTACAGGGAATTTGGTGAAGCAAAAATTTACACAACTATAAGCAGCAAATTCTGGGAGTATTTTTGGGCAGATGGTAGAAGGTCATGTTAGGGAACCAATACAGTACTCTTTATAATAGTCTTTGATTACAACATATTAATTTCCCAATGAAGGAACGGGCCATTCTACGATTTTAGAATGTAGTGGATGAATACGATGTCTGGCTTTTATAGTACACAGCCACTTACTTCTCGAGTTCCTTACAGACACTTGAAGGTTCAGTTAATTGCCACATTTTGCCTTCCCTGTGATACGATAAGCAGAAGAGCCCCGGCCCGGTGCCGTGGTCACGACTGTAATTCCAGCACTTTGGGCGGCCGAGGTGGGTGGATCATTTGAGGTCAGGAGTTTGAGACTAGCCTGGCCAACACAGTGAAACCCTGTCTCTACTAGAAATGCAAAAAACTTAGCTGGGCATGGTGGCACATGCCCGTAATCCCAGATACTCTGGAAGGTGAGGCAGGAGAATCACTTCAACCTGGGAGGTGGAGGTCCCAGTGAGCCGAGATTACACCACTGCACTCCAGCCTGAGTGACAGAGTGAGACTCCATCTCAAAATCAAACAAACAAACAAAAAACAGAAGAGCTCCAGAACAATACATGTTTTTCATCAATACACTAATACATTAAAACTGCTTTTTCTTCTTTGCTTTTCCAGTTTTGTTTTACCTGTCCTCTGATGCAGTTGGGCGAGTAGTCGTTTGGAGGGGGGTGTGCAATTCATTAGAGTAAAAGGTGTTGGACAGTATGTCAGCTCCTTCAAGCTCCCTGCAACAGTACGGCCTGCCGTGAATGACCTCCATGCTTCTTGGCTAAAAAGGCACAACCTGGAAAAGTAAAGAAGGGGACATTTGGCTTGTCGAGTCAAGGCAGGCAGAAAATACATTTTACACTGCTAAATTGTTCAACCTGACGCTGCACAGAAATCACAGGCTTCCCTCTGCACTGAAAGCGGTCAAATCAGTAATAGAGACCTAAATAAGTTCTATGGAAATAAATTTCAACTGAAACAAATCCACAAAGTGGATAGTGCCTCCAAGTAGTCACCAGAATGACCATCCAGTAGGTTCGTACCAGTCCGCTTTGTGGCTATCAACTGAAATTCAATTCCTGCCTCAAATTTAACTACAACTATTCAAGAAAACTCAGTTGACTTTTAGCCTGTGGTCTTTCCGAATATTAGAGACTCTTCATTCAACAGAATAAGAGCTGTCCTAAAGGCTACGGGGATTCCGGACAAGAATCCCTTTGCAGATGGTGGAGTCAAGGGTGCAGCACGAACGGGACCCTAAAGAGGATTCCAGGTTTCCACTGCGTCGGGGAGAATCCCACCTCTCCCTCGGACTTGGGGGAAAGCCAGGAGGCGGCGTAGCTGGGACCAAGGGTGCCGGGGGCCGAGGCCGAGCCTCGCGGGCTGTCATCGCCCTGCGAGCGGTGCCTCGGGGGTCTGGACACACCTGGGACATGAGTCTGGGGGCGCTGCGGGACCGCGCCTCCCCTCCGCTCCCTGCAGCTGGCGGTCTTCGCGGGCCGAGGAATTTTGAGGTCGTCCGCACCTGCGGCCCGGTGGAGCTGGCAGGCAGGGGCGGGGGCGGAAGAACGACGGCGGGCAGGCCGGGGTAGGGTGGGGCTGGGGGCGCTTGTGACGGTAGCCGTGACCGCGGCACTAAGTGATGCGTCCTTGAGGCGCTGGGGGCTTCCGGGTGGCGAGCGGGGCGCGGTAGGCGGCTCTTAGAGACCTCGGAGGAAGCGAGCCCAGCCATGCGACACTGGCAAGAACGCGAAGAGGTACTGAGAGTGAAGAGAGCGGGAGGCCAGGTGTCGGAGGTGAGACGTGCTCTTCCGCCTTGCGGCCGCTGGCCCCGCCTCTCGGTCGCTTGTCCCGCCCCTCTCGGCCCGCCGCCCTGCCTCCTGTAGGACCCCGCCTTGCCCCACCCGCGCCCCGCCCCCAGGCGCCCTCTAGCGGCGGCGGCGGTGGCGATATCAGTTTCTTTTTCCAGGGCTTCCAAGTCTGAAGCTGTCTCCCGGCCGGCCACGAAGTGTTCTGATGTGGACTGGGCGGAGGAAGAACTCCGGTCCAGTGGAGTCCCTGGTGAGGTCGGAGCATCCGACCTGTCCTCCCTCCCCAGGTCACCTCGCAGGATTAAGGACAGTGCTGCCAGATCGAGGGTGGAGTCTGCAGGATTTTGAAACTGCAGCCCCTGGCATGGCGCCCTAACAGAGCCTCTGCTCCTTGCCTGGTAGGTGCGGACGTGGCGAAGTCCTTTACTTGCCTCGTCCCCAGAGCCTAGCCCCACCTTGATTATCTCAGTTTTCCCCAAAAGATACAAATGTGAACCACGTCTCTGCACCTACAGGGTCATGACTTCCTGTGATTGCTGAGAACAGGGATATCACCCCCCTCCCCACTTGCCCCTCCCCACCCCATCAAGGAATGGAATGTGGGGAGGTTAGGCTCTGTGTATGATATGTGTGATATGGTTAGGCTTTGTGTCCCCACCCAAATCTCATCTTGAATTGTAATCCCCATAATCCCCGCATGTCAAAGGAGAGACCAGGTGGAAGTAATTGGATCATGGGGCAGTTTCCCCATGTTGTTCTCCTAATAGTGAGTGAATTCTCACGAGATCTTATGGTTTTATAAGGTGCTCTTTCCCCTTCTCTTAGCACTTCTCCTTTCTGCCGCCTTGTGAAGAAGGTGACTGCTTCCCCTTGGCCTTCTGCCGTGATTGTAAGTTTCCTGAGGCCTCCCCAGTCACGTGAGATTGTGAGTCAACTAAACCTCTTTCCTTTATAAATTACCCAGTCTTGGGCAGTTCTTTATAGCATTGTGAGAAAAAACTAATACAGTGTGGGAGGCTAGAACTGAGCCTGCAGGAACCAGAAGGTGAGGGTGAGAATGACAACCTCTGAGAAGAAGGGCTCAGTTGAAACTGTGTGCCAAAGAGTTAAAAAAATAGTCATAGAAATTCTTGAGTTTACAGGATGGCAGATAAAAGAAACAAATTGCTGAAATGCTGAAATGCCTGGGCTTGTAGGTTAATAAAACTGGCTGAAATCCATTGGAACCTATAAGGCCAACTAGAGTCTGCACAGACCCAGCTTGCTGACCTTACAGCTGGATTTCTATGGCATGTTTCATACTAACTCCTCACTGAATTTGCACGTGGAACCCTTAGGTAGCATGAAGAGACAGGAGCACATGCCCAAGGACTTCCCAGACTTCCTCTTTCCTTCCACCACGCACCTGCTAATCCCAGAATCCACACTCAAAACCATTTCTAATAATTGCCCTAACGCCAGCACAGGGAGACAGATTTGAGCTGGACTTCCTATTTCTTTGTTGGTTGGCATGCAGTAACAGTTTTTATTTTATCAAAATCCCAGTGTTACAGTATTGACTTCCAGTGCTTTGGGCAGCGAGCCTCCTTTGCTTGGTAACAGTATGATGGTGCCTTTGCCATTCTCTGCCTACTTTACCACGTTTTACTAACCAACCAGTGGGCATTCATTTTGTGCTGTGCTTTCTATGTGAGTATTACCTGGAGTGGGGGAAGAAAGGTGTATTGAAGTAGGCACAGTGGTAATTTTGTAGTCTTGGTTTATTTCTTAGTTCCCGCATCTCTGCCAACCTTCCAATAGTTACCGCCCACTAAGCCTGGAGGAGTAGATCCTGCTGGAGACAGAGTTGTGCATTAGGTGAAATTGGCTTTTATCTTTGACATCTTTATTTCCCCTCCAATTTCTGGTAGTTCATTGTAAGCTTTTGCCCCCTTTCTGCTCCTGTGTGTTCAGGATCTCCCATTAAATTCCTTGTCTCCCCAGCCCACTTCATGCCCCCAGTCTTCCAATACTTTCCATACTTCACCTTTTTCTCATCCTCAACCTTAGTCCTATTTTCCCGTGGCTTGATTCTTCCTGGGAGGAATAACTGAGCATGATAGATTTAATCAGAGGCATATGATGAAGATGCATCATTAGCCATGTATGTACATGGATGGTGGTGACACCGGAGAAGGTATGTCAACTCCAGGTTGAATGATCAGGATATGTGGTGATAGCCTCCAGGTTCTAGGGGGTTTGAAATTTTATTTTAGGTCAGATAAGTGTAAAAGGAAGAAAAATGTAATTATTTTGATCCTTATCATTTTCAAATAAAATTTACAAGCAAGAAAATTCATTGTCAGATCGTTGTGAAACAATTGTTTTCTTTGAAAATGCTTCTCCATCTGAAATTCTCAGGGATGTCAGGATTAGGTCTATTTGTTTGACCAACACTCTTTACTCTTAACTTTTGTGATTTAACTCACTCCATCTCAGCCAGCAGGTGATGTGGATGTGACCTCAACAACACACAGTAGCCTCCTACCCAGGTATGCTCAAGTGACTGACTTCTTAGGTGTAACATGGCCAGCAGGTCAGTAGCCTCAGATTGCCTTCTTTTGACTTCTCACATGTTGATCTTGTCACCACCTCAGTTTGCTAGTAGTCCTTCAAGCTGGGAAGATGAAATTTGGTAATGAAAATAATATATGCGTAGAATACTGTGGGTTGACGACAATTCCAAGTCACAGACCTTTCACCTTCAGGTAAAGAATAAGTAGGAGGTAGATAATAACAGAAAGCATGACTTACAGTCTATAAACTTTCTTTCAAATCTGTTATAGAGACCAGTAAAATGAATGAAGAGACTAGTAAAATGATTTTTTTTTTTGAAACAGAGTCTCTGTCGCCCAGGCTGGAGTGCAATGGTGTGATCTCGGCTCACTGCAACCTCTGCCTCCCTGGTTCAAGCACTTCTCCTGCCTTAGCCTCCCAAGTAGTTGGGATTATGGGCACTCGCCACCACGCCTGGCTAATTTTCTGTATTTTTAGTAGAGATGGGATTTTGCCATGTTGGCTAGGCTGGTCTCGGACTCCTGACCTTAGGTGATCCATCTGCCTCGGCCTCCCAAAGTGCTGGGATTACAGGCGTGAGTCATGCCCCCAGCCCAGTGAATATTTTTTACGTGAAAAAAAAAATTTGGAGTCTGGTGCCTTGCTTAGAAGATGTGTTGGAAAGTGCCTCAGTAAAGTTAAAATATGCATCTTTAAAAACTGAAGAACCTTGTTGATTTCAGTATGTGTATCTTCTTAGTAGGATGACAATTAGAAGTATGTATATTCTGCTGGCTTTAAACTACAAATGAGTTAAATGACACTTTAATACTTTTTTGTATTAAATAATTTAACCTAAGTTCAGTACTTTAAATTCTTCTCAAAACATATTTTCTTTCTTTCATTGTTGTTTATTATAAATCAACTTTTTTTGTGGGTGTCATTTTAATTTTTTCTTGAATAGAGTTATTTTTAAAGAGCATTGTAATCTCAACAGTCTTTATGTTTGTTGTTGTGTCAACTATGATCAGTTAAATAAGCCTAGAAACATAATGTGCAGCACAAGGATTATAATTCAAAATATTGTGTTGCATACTAAAATTTTTCTAAGAATATAGATTTTAGATGTTCTCCACCTCCAATAAAAAATTTACTATGTGAAAAACAATAATAATATTATTATTATTTTTGGCTTGAGTAGCTAAGGAACGAGGTGGTCATTTAGTAGTGAACACTGAAGTGACATTGATGCACACATTTATAAAATGTGCTATTTAGTAAACAGTCACCAGTTACCTTGAATGCATCAGGGGTTGTCCTAGCACCTACAATCTGTGGGGACATGGAGCGGTGGACAGTCGTAATCAGTGAGGTAAGTGCTCGACTGGGGCCAGCACTCTTGCTGTAGCGGTCCACAGTCTCCTAACCAAGATTCTTGTTCTTCTGATATCATTCCCTTGGAAATGTCTGAAAAGAAATATAAGGTTCTTCCATTTAGAAACATGATCGTCAAAACCCTTTAGCAAGGTGACCTGGCCATGTGCCTTTGGTTACATGCAGTTGTTTGTCCTTGTGGCCTCCATGGCATCTTTCCATTTATCTTTCTTTGCATCTTCCTACATGGATATTCTAACATTTTGTCCCATGAATTTGAGTTCCTTCTGGGTAGCATTTTTCTCTCTAATCTTAAACCTCTGCTCAGAAGACTCAGTGATCAGTCTCTATTCCTCTGTCATGATTCAATGTCTTTGAACTGTGGCGTATATACAGACGGCCCCATGCACTATCCCTACTGTCTAGTTGAGTGAAGTTATGTAGAATATGTATTCCACATTAAGTATTAAGTTCCACTACTTAAATTTCTTCTTCACTTACCCACACACACAGATATGAATTAAACGTGTATTGGATAGAGAGGGTGGGCATGGCACTTTCAGATGCAACTGACAGGAAGACATGCTGTCCCCCGGGGGCTCCAGCTGATGAGGACAGTTTGAGAGCATCCTGCGGTGTTGCATTCTTCACTCAGGGCACCGTGATACGTAGTCAGGGAGGGAGGCTGTAGGGGCTTCTTTGGGTGTACCTGGCCCACCATGTGTTTAGCTGTCTTACCAGAAAAATACTGACTCAGTCATTCTCTATATGAAAAAGGTGATCAGTTACCCTATACTCAGTCATTTGGGTATTATGAGGGCTTTCTTGGCAAGACTGAAGCTGTGGGGCTCTTCTTAGGGAATGAGAAAAAGAAGCATTACAAATCCAAGTGCTGTGATTTCTCATCACGTTAAAATAATGAGGAGACCCTTTGCTGAAATGAGGAGTGTCCTCACGTGGCTTTTTTATTTTGTTTTGTTTTGTTTTGAGACAGAGTCTCACTCTGTCACCAGGCTGGAGTGCAGTGGCGCGATCTTGGCTCACTGCAGCCTCTGCCTCCCGGGTTCAAGCCATTCTCCTGCCTCAACCTCCTGAGTAGGTGGGACCACAGGCACGTGCCACCATGCCCAGCTAATTTTTGTATTTTTAGTAGAGACAGGGTTTCACCATGTTGGCCAGGATGGTTTCGATCTCTTGACCTCATGATCCGCCCGCCTTGGCCTCCCAAAGTGCTGGGATTATAGGCGAGAGCCACCACGCCTGGCCTCATGTGGCCCTTTAAAGCATTGGCCCAGGGTTCCTCGGGTCTCTGCTGGGTGAATGTTCTGTTCCCTTGGAGACTCCCCATCTTTGGAGCGCACAGACGTTAATCCCAGAGCCGTGCTCTGTCCCCAGGTGATGACAACAGGAAGAAGGCCAACAACCCCAAACACTGCAGCTGCATCATAGATCAGATCTTCACTGGTGGGCTGCAGTTGGACGTCACCTGGCAAGTCTGCCAGTAAGTGACAGGCCGTGTGCTTGGTGGTGTTGAAACCCACAGGGGCTGTGCTGACATCTCCCAGTCTCCAGAGCTGCCAGTCTCCAGAACTGTGTGTGCTCCGAGAGGTCTTTAAGGAGGCTGCAAGAGAAATGGTTAACAGACGCCCTGAGAGCGAAGGTCGTGGGGTAGAGGTGCTTCCTCTTGGGGAGATCCTGGGGCGGGTGTCCCGGTGGGATGCGAGACCTCTGTGTGGAGGTCTTGGTGTTGTCCACAGTCAGTGTTCTTGGACGCTTCCCCCAACATTTCTCTTCTTTTAGTCCTTGACCAGGAAACAAACAAACAAAAAATAACTCCCTTCAAGAAGGGGTGGATCACGCATGGCAGATTATTTACATATGTGCTTTGAAGTGTGTTAGTTCTCATTATTTTATGGTTTCCTGTTCCATTTTCTCTATGTAGTGGCCCTAATTCTTTTGAGGTGTGGTCTTTGCTTATAGCTCCAAGCATTGAGTGCAGGAAGAATCTACTGTTTTGTTAGATTAGAGGAACGCTCTCAACCAACCTTAGTGCACGCTGCTGGGTTTTGTTTTATGTTTAGGCATGGGGTCTTATGTTGCCCAGGCTGGCCTTGAACCCCTGGGCTCAAGCAATCCTCCCACCTCAGCCTCCCAAGTAGCTGGGACTACAGGTGTGCGCCATGGTGCCTGGCTCTGTTCTTTACTGCGGTTGAAGTTTTAAAAACCCTGGGCATGATCCACGAAAACGATTTCAGAACCCATAATGGATTGCCACCTGCAGTCTGTATAAGACCAGTGAAAAACGGGAAAGGCCACTGCTGGCTGTGTCACGGATGCAATTTTCTGTAAGGAGCATAGACCATTAGAGGCCTTGGCTCTAAGCATTAGAAACCGAGTTTGCTCTGAGCAGTTTAGACCTCCTTGCTGACCCTCAACAACTGAATTCCGTCAGTAGGAAATTGTCTCAGATTTAAATCTTGTATAAATATCGAGAGCAAATTTCCCAGTCTGTGAGTTTTTGTTTTTAGTGTTGTCAAATAAATCTCTAGCAAGGAACTGGCCTTGTGAAATGCAGCATTAAGTGTCCAGCTGGAAAATGTGGCACATATATACCATGGAATACTATGCAGCCATAAAAAAGGATGAGTTCATGTCCTTTGTAGGGACATGGATGCAGCTGGAAACCATCATTCTCAGCAAACTATCACAAGAACAGAAAACCAAACACCGCATGTTCTCACTCATAGGTGGGAATTGAACAATGAGATCACTTGGACACAGGAAGGGGATCATCACACACCGGGTCCTATTGTT
>NW_016829669.1:49619-74562 GCF_001698545.2 Rhinopithecus bieti | reverse complement strand
TGTCCAGCTGGGGGCTGGATGCAGTGGCTCATGCCTGTAATCCCAGCACTTTGGGAGGCCGAGGCAGGCCTATCACTTGAGGTCAGGAGTTCAAGACTAGCTTGGCCAACATGGTGAAACCCCGTCTCTATTAAAAATACAAAAAATTAGCCAGGCGTGGTGGCAGGCACCTGTAATCCCAGCTATTCAGGAGGCTGAGGCAGAAGAATCACTTGTACCCAGGAGGTGGAGGTTGCAGTGAGTCAAGATGGCACCACTGCACTCCAGCCTGGGTGATGGAGTGAGACTCTGTCAAAAAAAAAGAAAAAAAAAAAAAGTCCAGCCTGGCTGGGGCACACTCTCTGTGAAGTGTGCAAGGAGGTCTCCAGTGACACCTAGATTGCAGGCCCCAGGTTCCAGATACAGCTGTAAAATAGACCTGTGGATTCAGAGCCTCTGACGGGGCCCATGAGTTTATCCTCTTCCAAAGCCCCCACACATTTCCCCTGCCCTCGGTGAGTCAGGACTCTCCTGCTTGGCCTCATCTTCAGTCAGCCTCTGAGAGTTAAATAGCCCTCCCCCTCTGTGTTCAGGTGCCTCTGTTGCAAACCTCTATGGCAAGTTATTTAACTTCCTTTACATGGAAACACTAAGGGGCACCAGAGAATGTCCCAGGTTCCAGACTTAATGCTGTCTCCATGTTAAATGCAACCATTTTTTGTGTGCCCTCTGGGGAGGCTTCACTCTACATGGGCCCTAAGACCTTCAAACCAGTAAAGCTCCATTTCTCCAGGACAGAAATAGGAAAACTTTGTGACTGAGACATTTGGTACAATACAGGCCAGACAGGACAAGGCTTCTGTCCCAGGAAGGCTGATGACATGGGCCCCTGGAGCTGAGCTGCTGGGCCGGGGAGGGCCAGTCTGTCTCCCTCACAGATGGCCCAATGCCAGGGGATGCCCTTGAGGACCCTCACTCCAGTTTGGCTGAGAATACAAGAAACGGACATGGTCAGCATCTTCACCGAGCCCACCGGGGCCCCTCAGGGATGAGCCCCACAGGCCTGGGCCTCTGGAGTCCTCGGGGTCCCTGTGTGGTCCCCTGGTCTGTGACTGAGGACACCCCTGCAGGCTGCTGATCCCAGAGGGAGTGCTGTGTGCAGTCTGGGGTTGGAAGGTTTTTGGAGTGGGGGAGCCTCAGGTCACTCCTGGTTCGGCAGCCCTGATTCATATCTCAGATGGAAGAGGCCTTCACTGTCACCCAGGCCGCTTGCCACCTCACATGGGGGCCTGTCTCCACAGTGGGTGAGACGGCCCTGGGCACGGGGCCCCCTCTGCCCTCCAGGCTGTCCACTCCATGCCGGGGCTGGACCCATCCCACACCTGGCTGAACTCTTGTTTCTGGATCCGGGCCAGGGGATCTTCCCATGCCCTCTGCCCATATCCTCTCTGGGCCAGGAACACGGATTCTCTTGTCTCCCTGGCTTGTTGTCTTGCCACCCTTGGAGGGGCACTCAAGAGTGAGGGGTCCCTGCTGCTCTCTAAGGAGGTGGGAGTGGGGGCTTCCACAGACGGGTCCGACTGCCCCAGTGCCCTTCAGGGCCCTTCGAAGGAAAGAGGGGGACAAAGTAGAAAGTGGAGAAGGGGTATTGGGGAGGGTCCTGTCCACAGCCCCCCCAACCCCGTCTGCCCAGCATCCAGCATGTCCAGCACACATGTGCTCAGCACCTGCCCTGAGGACCGGCAGATCCACTTGACTGTCTTTGAGTAGAGGAGGAAGAGGAAGTGCAGAAGGAAGCTCCAGGTGGTGTCACTGGTGGAGGGTGTCTAGGTTCTTGGCGTCTTGAACAAAGAATTGGACAAAATGGACAAACAAGGCCAGGAAGGAATGAAGGGATTTATTGAAAATGAAAGTACATTCTACAGTCTGGGCGAGGGCCCAAGGGTGGGGGCTCAAGAGCCCCGTTACAGAATTTTTGGGAGTTTAAATATCCTTTAGAGGATTCCATTGGTTACATGGTATATGCTTTATGTAATGAAGAGGATGAATTAAAGTTACAAAGTCATTTACTTGGTGTACGCCCTATGGAGAGGATATTTGCTGTCATAGCTGAAGTGCGAATCAGCCTTATGTTCCCTGCCTCCAGTCCCTATTTTCCTGCCTCATTTTCCCCCTGAGAGATGTGATTCCCATAAATCCTTGTGGGAGGCAGAAGGACCAATGGTCTTTCTTCTGTAACTGCTTCATGCTGGCTTGGGGCATAGTCCCTACCTGTTGGGGATCACAGAACTCTCACCCTGCTCTGTCTAGTGGAAGCAGAGTAGCTCCTTGATGGCCAGAGGTGGTGTCTTCACCTGGAACTGACTGGAACCTTTGTTGCATAACTATCTGAAGCTTGATGGTCTCTAGGCAAGAGGAAATGAATTTGGTTAAAAGATTTAATGGGAACTTCAGGGGATGGATATCTATGTTATCAGGAATGTTTGTTATAGAGATTTGCAGGAGAAAAAACAAAACCTGGTCTGTTCTAGAATCTATGTGTTTCCTTAAACTCTTAGCACAGATAACCCCTTTTGGCTTGGTTTGGTCTGCTGGGGCCTAGTGCATGATCTTAGTCTAAAACAATGGCATCCCAGAATTTTGTTTAAAAATATTCCCCCTTTCTGGTCAGGTTCTCTCTTAGGTGAGAGTGTGGCCAAAACTTAGGGCCTTAGCGCCACTCTCAGTTACCATGATTTTGGGTTTCCGGTCTCAGCACTTCATTGATAGGTTGCAGTGTCCTCAAGGTTGCACATTTCTTTCAGTTCTTGTCATTCCAGTTGAAGAGAGACCATATGATGTTCTAGAGATGGCTGCATGCAAGCAATAAAACCTTCGAGAGAATCCAGTGCACCAGGGAGACTATTCTCATGATTATTGAGAGGATGGTACAAAGAGTTTGGAGTATGGTCCTTACCCAGGGTCTCCATGAGTCAAACCTCCTAAAATCAAATAGAGCAAAGAATGAGCTAGATAAAGAGTCTACTCACTTAATAAGTAGTCTCTTTGTTAATCCACTACCACTGAATTTCCATAATTTTCACTTGATGTATTTTTCCATAGGCCACAAGTGCCAGCACCGGCACAGATACTTCTTGTTCAGCCAATTCTATTATAACTTTCACAAGAGAATTTAAAGTTTCTTGTGTCCTTTACTGTATAATTTGCTATAGAGTCTATCATGAGGGATACATTTCTAATCATTGCTTCTTTTACTTTAAACCATGGAAAAAGGACCTAACAAATGATGCCCTTCTAGAAGAGTGAAGACCTCCTGGCAGTGTTCTTTTTAACTCATGATGTGGGTTAAAAGGAATGAATCAATGTTTTGTTTATAACTGAATACGAGGCAATGTATGTACCATTAAAGTTTTGTACCTACATTAGGCTTTCATCTTTTATTTATCAAAGTATAAGTTTTTCCATGTATAGGGCTGGCTGTAAACTTCCTCACAAATAAAACTATACCCAGTAAGTGCACATAACAGACCGACTCCCTTTTCACTTCTATTGTTTATAGAGGCGTAAGCAAGAAAAAATATTCAAAGAAAAGAGTTTCATGATAATAGAAGTCTTAATCTGTGAACGTGGAAAAAGCAGTTCACATCAAGGATGCCACTTTCTTCTGGGGAGAAACTTTCCTGGCTAGTTTTACCTTAAGGATTTCAATGAGTGTACATTTCCAAGAGTGATGAGGGACTCTTCTCAGTTGTGAGATTATGAACCCAAAGTTCAACATCCTGAAGTTTTGTAATAGTGTGGATGGCAAGGACAGTTTTTCTTTGACGTTCTCAGAAGATCCAAACCATAAAAAGTTTTCTTTACCAGATGAAACTACACTGTAGCATAATAATCTGCTGTGAAAATATCAGCCTTCTGGCATGGGAAAGCTTTTTTTTTTTTTCCAAACAGAGTCTTGCTGTGTCACCCAGGCTGGAGTGCAAGGTGTGATCTCGGCTCACTGCAACCCCTGCCTCCTAGGTTCAAGTGATTCTCCTGCCTCATCCTTCTGAGTAGCTGGGATTACAGGCACCCACCACCATGCCCGGCTAACTTTTTGTACTTTTAGTAGAGGCAGGGTTTCACCATGTTGGCCAGGCTGGTCTCGAACTCCTGACCTCAGGTGATCCTCAGCCTCCCAAAGTGCTGGGATTACAGGCATGAGCCACCTTGCCTGTCCAGGAAAGCTTTTATACAACCAGAAAACATGCACTGAAAATAACAATTGAGTGAAATCCCTTTATAAAATGTTCAAATGGCCCACCAGGTGACCAAATGTACCTGAAGCTTTAATTATTTTCCCACGAATATAGAGCCAAACATTGGTTATAAACTATTTTAGTAATTTATAAGTTACTACATGAATGTATTTACTTTGGATTATTTTATCTTTTCCATGATGAGTCATGGAATGCAGAACTTTTAATAATAAAAACTTTAAGGACTCAAAAAGCACAAGGTGGTCATCCTGGTTCTCCATGAGTCCATGCTTATTAACATCAGATGTATATCCTCTTGAATACCAGTTGTTTTTCTAAATTAGGTGCATAGCACTGATAACTGATGAGTTATCAAAGGTAATTTGACTTAAGCTGTGAATTTATTCAAATTGTATATCTAAACAATTTCAGTATCAGCTGGTTTAACATGAAAATCTGACTTTTCTTGTTACTTAATTTTTTTTGTTCTACTTGGGTAGAACAAATTTCCTTTATATAAGGAAATTTAGTTATTTCTGTGGTTTACAGTAACTTAACACAATAACCATAATTATAATTGGTAGCATATACTTACACATTAGAATTTTAGAAATCCCATATAATTTTGGAATATGTATTAGTATTATTCACAAAAATATAACCTAAAGAAGATTGAACATCATTTTGGCAATCCCATATACCTAACCATGTCAAATAATCTTGTTTACTTCTTTTCCAGATGTTTTCAAGGGCCCCCCGATCCATTCAAAAAACTAGGCATTAGGAAAGAAAATTTTAAAACTGAAGTTTAATTTTGGAATTCCAAATTACCATAAATTATTTATTTTGCCAAAATTATAACTCAGAAATTTTAAAGAAGCAAAAAACTTTTATAATCTTTTACAAAAAATTCTACTGTTCTTACACACCTTGCATGTAAAACTGTTTCTAGTAGTCTTAATTATGTGTTATAATGGTGACTCTCAGCAATTTTAATTTTAATGTGAAAACTGGTAAGTTATGTTCTGATAAGTTTTGACTATTTCCAGCATTAGCTAGGGGTGTGGCCAACTCCACATGTTCTCAGGCCTCACCTGGAGGAAAGCAGACAAGTTAAACAATTTTCAAAAGCTAAAGAAGCAGTTTATGACCTTAAAGCATTTAGCAAACCTGATATTTGAATATAACTTAGACCACATGTTTACATTTTGAAGACATTTGTATTTTACCAATAATCTTTAAAACTGTCTTTATTTCCCAAAGATTACTCAAATCACATGAACTAAATAAAAGGCATTACATTTTTCACGTTTCTGACAAAATATTTGATTTAAGCTCTTATTATTATTAAACCAATTAAAGTTCTTTTATATTAATTAAAACTTTACAGAGGAGATAAACAGTGACTTTTACTATTTGTTTAACCAGTTTGTACAGAGAGAAAGAGGCCAGTGACTGGCTGTTAAGAAATTCTTACCCTTTTGCCAGCATGCCATGTTTCTGGGTTCTCTCTCCCTGACCAGTCCTAGTTGACCCCGCTTGACTGTATGCAAACAAACACATTGCCATGAATTAAGAATATTCACAAATAGTTTACAAATTTTGGAGAAATTAGTCAGAGAGAGAGAGAGAAATGTGACTTAAATTCTATTTATTAGAGTATACTCAACACACTTAAAGTATCAGGGAGCCTAGAATCCAAAAAATTAGTTTAAGGATAGGAAGCTGGTGTGCTCCATTAACTCCTGTGGCCCAACAAAGGCAGCATAGAAATTCCAGATAAATGGAACAAATAATGATTTGCTAGAAATGCATAGGAAACAAAATAACTATTCACAGAACCAAGTAAAAGCCTTCCACTAGGAACTAAAAAAAAAAAAAATGGTTATATATATATATATGCATACACATATACATACACACAAAGCTAGAGGAGAATAAACGCAAATGAATGAAAACTAGAAGCAGAAACAAAAAACAGGAGACCAACCCTAAATTTTCCTACTCAGTATACCTTGGAGGCTACAGTGTACCAACCCCCAAAACCCACATATTACATGTTTTATTCCTGATACACAATTTAATATCCTTAAGTTCATCAATATTATTATAAATTCTGTGCAATCAAGAAATTCACTTTAGGCACATGACCAACAAGTACTCCAGCACTATCCAAGCAAAGTGGTAAACAGCATGAAGAAATGCAAGCATGGATGTGAAATTTGGTTCCACACTCAATCCAGCTTCATGTTTAACTATATTTAAAAAAGAATTGCCAAACTGCTGATTCATTTCTTTACAATACTTTTATTTTACTTTAATCAAGACTTGGCTTTAACAATGAAAGTGTTAATTAGCCAAATATCTCCAATTCTTTATCAGGTTTTGAAGAATGTTTTATTATTTAAACTTTTTTCGCATCTTACTCCCCTACTTAATGATTCCTTACTACATTGTTTCATAAATAACCTTTTCAAAACTGTAATTTGAACTAACTTTTAGATAACTTCTGAATTAGACAAAATCATTCTTTTTTTCACCTATAACATAACCCTTTCTAGCATATTTTGTATACAGAAGTATGTGTTAACTATAATTTTTATTCTTAGTCACCTAAAACTTTAGTGAAACCCTAAAAAGCAAGAAATCCTGAACTATCAGATATGGACATTTATAGATAAAACAACTCCACAACCTTTGCCCAGAGTGTTTCTTAGAGGACGTTCCCCTGGGTCTTCTCCAGGACCAAGGCCCGAGAGTTCTCTTGTCCTTTTTCAGTGACCCAGGAAAACGAAGCCCCCTCCTATATTGATAGCTGGGAACTGTGGAGTCTGCCATCTCTCCTCTTGAGACAGGGTCTCCACTAGCACAGAGGTTGCTTTGCATCAATAGATCATTTTTTCCCCAAACCAAACACCCTCCTTGCTTGGCTGGTGTTGTTCCTAAGGCAGCTTCACTGGTGAGAGTGAGCGAGGACGGAAGTAGAATACAGCAGTCACCAGATGTCTTGCTTCCTACAGAAAATGGTATCTTCATGGTCCCTGAATGATCCCAGGAGGCTGATCCTATAAAGACGTCTGGTCCCTGACCCCATTTGCCTCCAGGTGCCCAGAACAGCCTATCGTGGGCCTTCACCCTCGGCAGGTGGACGTTGTTGTCTCAGCTAAGGTTGAGAACTACCGACCTGGATAATTTGAGCAAAATATTGAGGACCAAATAAATATGGCTGGGAGAAACCTTGTCCTCATCCATCTCCTTTATTCCAAAAATAAATTTTGGGAAGTTTCCAAAATCATATGTAATATGGTAAGATGTTTGAACTTTTATGGGATCAGGGAGAGGGGAAACTGTAGAAAGAGGGGAGGGCTCTCAGAGAGGGTAATGTTCGAACTGAGGATTCCAGGATAAGGAACATCCCCCCTGACCTGAGTGAGAAAGGAGGAAATAGCATTCCTGGCAGAGGCAAAAGCCAGCCAAAGCCCTCAGGGCAGGAATGAGAAGTGGAGGACTTCTCTGAGAATGAGCTTCATATGGTCTGGGACAGTGGGCCCTGGAGAGTCAGGAGGGCTGAGGTTGAAAGAGCACCAGGGCCAGGCCGTGTGGAGCTTGAAAGCTTCCCTGCACCAAATGGAGATTTCATTCTGATCGTGTTCAGCGTGGTTTTCAGCAATGAGGAGATGTGATCTGATTGATGTTTGCAAACATTGCTCTGGCTTCCAGTTGCGACCTAGGAGTGGAAAATCAGAATGGGCCTCGCTCCTCTGGTAACAGTAAAACAATGGATAATCGACAAGATCATACCTTTCCC
Organism: Rhinopithecus bieti; assembly: GCF_001698545.2. Taxonomy (NCBI): domain Eukaryota; kingdom Metazoa; phylum Chordata; class Mammalia; order Primates; family Cercopithecidae; genus Rhinopithecus; species Rhinopithecus bieti. The sequence goes on along the minus strand of NW_016829669.1, from coordinate 66,537 downwards.
TGAACCTATCAGAAGCTGAAGACACAGGGCAAACACTCAGCCTGAGGCTGAAGGAAGGCAGGAGCCTCTGAGGAGAGGAGGTGGGAACACGGCTGCCTGTGGCCAAACATGAGAAGGAGCCAGCCCTGCCACACAGGTGGGGAAGACTGGCTCAGTCGATGCCTTTAAAGAATCAATGAAGGCTGTGTGTGAGTCAGCATGGAAGTGTAGACCTCCTGGGATTTTTGGACAGTGGAGTTCACACTCGCTTGCAGGTGCTTCTCTATAGATGGCCACTGAGCCTTCCTCACACATGAATGTATTGGGCACAGAGTGGGAGACCAGGGAGAGCCTCCCACAACAGTGCCAGTCTGGGCAGGGGAGCAGCTGCCACTGCAAGAAATGCACAAAGCTCTTCCAGACTCTTCTTCCAGAACAAAAATGAAAAGCCATACCTTCTGGGGAAAGGGCAGCAAGCCCTGCTGGCCTCAGGCTGCAGGAAAATCCCACTGAGGTTGGTGGTGTGAAAGGAAAATAAATCTTGGTGCCCCAGAATCACTAAGCTAAAAGGAAAAGTCAAGCTGGGAACTGCTTAGGGCAAACCTGCCTCCCATTCTGTTCAAAGTCACCCCTCTGCTCACTGACATGATTGCCTTATTTGGAGAGGCTAATCATAAACTCAAAAGAATGCAACCATTTGTCTCATATATACCTATGACCTGAAAGCACCCTCCCTGCTTTGAGTTGTCCCATCTTCACCTTGATTTATCTCACCTTTCCAGACTGAACCAATGTACCTCTTACATATATTGATAGATGTCTTAAGTCTCCCTAAAAGGTGTAAACCAGGCGGTGACCCTACCACCTTGTGCACATGTCATCAGAACCTCCTGAGGCAGTGTCATGGGCGCTCATCCTCAAGCTTGGCAAAACAAACTTTCTAAATTAACTGAGACCTGTCTCAGATTTTTGGGGTTCACACTGGGAAGGAAAAGAAAAACCCCCCACTGCAATTGCGGGCAGGAAATTGTCCCAGTCCATTAGAGTGTCCCTCCGCCTGGGGAAGGAAGGATGCATAAAAAAGCCTCATTCTCTGGACCCTGGAACACTGGGCCTGCCTCATACTGAGACTGGAACAAAATGACAGACAGTGGCCCTGACCCCACACCAGGTCAGCAAGCACCAGGTAAAAGTAATAGCAGTCTACAGCAAGGGACAGCCAAAAAATGTGGATGGGCACACAGGGAAGGTGTAAAGCTGAGGGTAGAGCATGACTATTGTGAGCCCAGCCCTTACCAGGGACCCAATAGCACTAGGGGGATTTGAAGCCAGTGGTGCACTGAACTAAAATGGCAACAGCAAAACCCAGACCCACTTCAACTCATCACTAGATCAACTCAACCCCTCACACCAGCAGGTAGTAGAAGGAAAGGCATGCCCATTTCCAGGTATAAATACTTCTTGCATCAGTCTCTACTGTCTTACACATGTCAAACATTCAATCAAAGATCACACAAGAGCAACTAAAAACACTATCAGGAGAAAAATCAATCAACAGAACCAGACTTAGGTGGACCACACACATGAATAGATGCGGAATGTCAACTGAGAGATGGAAACTGTAAAGAAGAGTCTAATGGGAATGCCAGAAGAAAAAATGCGATGGTAGCAGAGATGAAGTATGCATTTGACAGGCCTATCAGTAGACCCAACCCTGTAAGAATTAAAGAAAAAGCAAAGAAACACGAAAGGTGGCTTGGCAGTTAAGGACAGATTTATTTTAGAGAAAACGAACTTGAGAGGGGCTTTTGGATGAGTTAGGTTGGAGGCACTTTTTTTTTTTACAGGCTAAGAGTGTTTAAGGATTTAGGGTAGGAGAGTTTATTGGAGGCTTGGACTCTTTTGTGTTTTTTTGTTGTGTTTATTTGGGAGGGAGAGTTGTGAGTTTGTTTCCACACTTTTTTTGTTTTTTGCAGCTGCAGGCCTACTCCCCTGAGTTTACATTTAGCTTCCCTAGCTTAGTGCACCTGAAGGGAAAGGAATGTGCTTATTAAGGCCCACTGTTTTACTGGGCCCATTGTATGAGAGTGAAGTTTGGCAATTACCCAAGAGACATTCCCCTACTTTCCTCTGTGAGCTGTGTTATCTCTGTTTTACTGTTTGGCTCTTTCTGGTTGATAGTAGTTAGAAGGGAAGTGATTTTCTTGAAATGCATGAGGCTAGAAAGGGAGCTGGGATTTAAAGTGACGGTGTTTGTCTGAAATGATGGTGTTCCTGCTCTGTCAAACACAACTGAAGAAATAAGCAGTGAATGTGAACGTTGATTGAAATTACCTAAACTGTGACAGACTGAGACCCTGTCTCAGAACAGTAAATAAATAAATAAATAAATAAATAACCTAAACTGAGACACAAAGAAAAGAGTAAAAACAAGACAAAAGAAAAAAATAGGGCACCAAAGCTGTGGGACAACATAAACAGTTTGGAGAGATGATGGCCAACAGTTTTTTTTTTTTTTTTTTGTGACAGAGTTTCACTCTTGTTGCCCAGGCTGGAGTGCAATGGCACGATCTCTGCTCACTGCAACTTCTGCCTCCTGGTTCAAGTGATTCTCCTGCCTCAGCCTCCCGAGTAGCTGGGATTACAGGTGCCCACCACCACGGCCAGCTAATTTTTGTGTTTTTAGTAGAGACAAGATTTCGCCATGTTGGTCAGGCTAGTTTCAAACTCCTGACCTCAAGTGATCCCCCTGCCTCGGCTTCCCAAAGTGCTGGGATTGTAAGCGTGAGCCGCCGTGCCCGGCCACCAATAGTCAGCTCAATTTCTTTACTTATTGTGTCATGGATCTGTATTTATTACTGGACAGAGACCACAATTTGAATAGCAGTGCTCCGAGGACAGTGTTTGTGAGCTATGGGGGAAATTCTTTTGACAATACTCAGCTTGGATGATTTTTTTGCTCTCTTGAAGTTAAAGCTGTCTGTAAAATTCTTCTCCTAATAACAATAGTATATAGAAAAAACATACATATGTATATGTATATATAGAAGATGATTTTAAGCTGTTGTGGATCACCAGTATTTGATCTTTGTGTGAATTGACGTGATGGCAAATGATGACAACCATGACTGAATCAAGGCTGTGAAGTGCCAAGAAGTTGGTGTTTACTCTTTCAAGACTGGTTTCCATATCGAGAGACACAGAACTCTGTATTAACCTCAGGGACACTTCAGTGTATTCATCCAAGGGTTTGTCATCTGTGTCACAAACTCCATGTTTAACTACCATTCTGGCTGGAAAGAGAGAGAAGAAAGTCTCTGTATGGAGTCAGGATAGACAAGTTCATGCTTCAGGAACATGTAGTCCTACATCTAAGTGGCCTAAAATCCCAATGGGTTGTTTCTCCTTGTGCTCCTTAAACCAAGACAGCAAGGGGCTGTGTATTGTCACATTGTGTTATTCAGGGCCCAGGCTGGTGGGGAGTCCACTGTCTCCTAACTCTGTCTTCTCAGTATGAGGCTTCAGGGCTTGTATCAGCAGAAGAAGGGATCATGGATAACTAAGCACCAGTTCTTAACTGCTTTGACTCATAAGTAATTCACATCAGTTTCTTCATAATTCAGCAGCCAAAGGAAATTATGGGGCCATGCATAACATTAACAGTCTGGGAAGTATAATGTTCCTGTGTCCTGGGAATAGAGGCAATGGAGGGGTTCGTGAGTTCCAGAAATGTCAGTATTCTTTTACTGCTCTGCCTACCTCTACGTTTTATACTCATGCTGTTATTCTTATACTGCCACCAGGGAGATTTTTCTAAAATGCGAATCTGTCATGAATCTTGCTTGAAATCTACCATGGATCCCTGTTTACAGGATGAAAGCTGAATTCATAACTTAAAAAAATTCCTTCAGAATCAGATCTGTCTTCATCAGCCCTGTCCCACCCACAGTCCGCCCTCCAGTTCTATTGAACCACCTACTTGCAATTTCCTGACAGCCTTTTTCTTGTCTCTACACCTTTCCACCTGCTATTCACTCATACCAAGTTTCATTCTCTTTGGTAAACCTTATGTATCAGTCTGTGTTCAGTAAGGAGACAGAAACCACATATTTGAACAGGACAAACTTAATAAGTAAAGGCTTGTTTACTAGAGAAAAGTGATTAACTACTCAGAGGGGCCAAAGAGGACTTTAAGGAGCTATAACTTGTAGGCTGGAGGTAGAGTAAACAATAAAGAAAGTTAGGACCAGAAGGGTCTCCCTGCTTCAATCAAGGCTGAGATGCAAACTTCTTGGAAGACAGCATGGCTTCCAAGTCTTCAGATGGAGAAGAAACTTGCCAGGGTACAGGTGGCGCTGGTCTCTAGAAGTGATCCGCTGTTGTTGGAGGGTGTGAGCCGAGCAGAACTGGTCTGTAGATGTGGCCTGCCATTGCTGGAGGGTGTGGGTGGATGTGGCTGCTGGTGGAGGGAGTGGCCTGAGGGCAGAACTGGAACTCTACCATGAGGCCACCGGGCTCCCATGCTGAATGATTAATAATAATAATAAGAGTAATAATAAAAACATTAGAAGATGAGAACCTGAAACTGAGGTGTCTTCCTGTTAACTTTGCCTTTTAAGGTCACTCCAGTGCTGTCTTTTGGTGAAGCTTAAAATTCTGCCAGCTGAGAAAAGAGAAACGTTTGCAGAGTCTCACAAAGCAGAGTGAAGAAGAGTTGATTTGGAGCTGAGAGCCAATAAACAGATAACTCACACACCGTAACAATAATGATAATTGATTTAATGTATACTACGTGCCTGGTGCTGTGATACAATTATATGTCTGTAAATGTGTAAGTATATGTAGCTTTAAATTGTATACCAGCCCTGTGAGATAGATATTATTACCATGTGACATGTGAGAAAAATGGTCCAGGTTTGTCTGGGCATCAAAACTGGGCTCTTGTTCACTCTGCTATCCTGATTTTCCTTTCCTCTCTTTGGAAAGTTAAATATTCCCTCTTGTCTTCCCCCTTGTGACATGAGCAGGCCTGTTTATTTATTTAGTTATTTGAGATGGAGTTTGCTCTGTCTTCCAGACTACAGTGCAGTGGTATGTTCTCAGCTCACCGCAATCTCTGCCTCCTGGGTCCAAGTAGTTCTCCTGCCTCAGCCTCTTGAGTAGCTGGGATTACAGGTGCCCACCATCATGCCCCACTAATTTTTGTATTTTTAGTAGAGACAGGGTTTCACCATGTTGACCAGGCTGGTCTCAAACTCCTGACCTAATGTAATCCACCCACCTCGGCCTCCCAAAGTGCTGGGATTACAGATGTGAGCCACTGGCCAGTACTTATGTATAATATTCCCATTTTTGTTTCATTTTGCCATGTGAAATGAGAATTTTTAATGTTTGTTTTGTTCTCGAGCACTCCATGCCTGGACACAGACCCCCATGAGAAGCCAAATAATTGTCAGAGGTTGCTTTGTGAGTATGGAACCAGAGCATGGGGGTTGGCTGATGTGAAGAGTTAATGGTTTTAGGGAAGTTAATGGTCTCCAGCTACGACGGTGCAGGTCTTCTTATGGGATTGCAATATTTGAAGTCATTGCTAAGGCTCCTCCTTCACCGAGAAAGCTTGCATGGTCCCTGTTGATGCTTCTGCAACCTTTTTTTCTATGCTCCCATGCCTGACCAACCTGTTTTTGATTTCTTTAGAAATGTTAAGACTGGCCGGGTGTGGTGGCTCACGCCTGTAATTCAGCACTTTCGGAGGCTGAGGTGGGTGGATCACTTGAGGTCAGAAGTTTGAGACCAGTCTGGTTAACATGGTGAAACCCCATCTCTACTAAAAATACAAAAAAATTTAGCCAGGCATGGTGGCATATGCCTGTAATCCCAGCTACTCGGGAGGCTGAGGCCCAGGAGGTGGAGGTCGCAGTGAGTCAAGATCGTACCACCTCGGCCTCCCACAATACTGGAATTACAAGTGTGAGCCACTGCTCCTGGCTGCAGGCCAGTTTATATGGAGTTTATCCAGGAGTACCTAGAAAGCAGGCACTGTGCTTTTCTATTCATTTTGGGTTTCAAATGCCTATGATTAGTGCTTGGTACCTAACAGGCACTTAAATGTCCACCAAAAGAACAACTGGTTGGATGTTTTATCTTTGCAGTTAATGCCAATGAGGCAAGTAACTCTGGCAACATGTCTGTAGGTGCTTAATAAATTCGTTGCAGTGGGTTGAGTATTTGCCATTGGATTGAGCAAGTCAGCTCTTGTTGCGTCTTGGGAATAGGGAAAGCTGGAAATTCCTTTTTTTATTTTTATGTTTTGTAGTTTGGTTTATTTATTAATATCATAAAATGTTAAAAAAAATTCTATCAATTTCAAATATCTTTGATATGTTTTTGTGTTTAACAAAGCTTTGATTTCCCTCAAAATAATGGCCACCCACAGCATAATAGCACCATTTGGTTCACACTCATGGATAGATTCTATTCTTGACCATTCCGTTAAATTTCTTTTAGATTCACATTCTATCTTTTTTAGTTATTCAAGTAGAAAACTTTGGAGTCATCCTCAACACCTCTCTTTTTCTCATATCCCTCATCCAATTTATAGCATGTCCTATTAGTTCTACCTTCAAAATACACTCAGAATCTGGCCATTTTTCGCAATGTCTGACAATGCCAACCTGATCCAACTTCCCATTATCTATTCTCTGTGTTATTTTTAGTCTTCTAACTAGTCTCCTTGCTTCCTTTTTTTTTTTTTTGCCATCTACAGCCTGTATTCCACTCAAAAGTCAAAGTGATACTTTTAGGTCTATTATCTTGCTCTTAGTTTTCTAGCTCGTCTCTTCTGTATTCCTTCATGCCTATTTTGCTGCCGTTTGTATTAATCTAGATTGTGTTATTCAATTTGTCTCCTCCATTAACCTTTTAATTATATCTTTTAGTGTCATTTTGTTAGTGGCTGCAAAATAAATTACAAAACATATCTTTATTACAATTTGTTTGCATTAGTAATTAGTGCTTTTCCTGCATCCTGAACAATGCAGAAAATTTGCAAAAGTTTAATTCCATTTGCCCTCAACCTCACCTTGTTTGCTATTGTTGTCATTGATTTGACTTCTGTTATACAGCTCACATGACATTGCTATTATTGTTTCTCTAAATGATCAATAATCTTAAATTTACCCACATACTTTCCTTTTCTGGCATATACTTGCATTTCCATGCTTCTATCTAGGAACATGATCTTTTAGCCTGAAGAATTTAGTATTCCTCGTAGAGTAAGAACACTGGTGAAGAGCTCTTTAAGCCTTTGTCTGTCTGAGAATGTCTGACAACTTATTTACTTTGCCACTTTCTTCTTCCTCTTCTTTCCTCCTCCTCTGAGTAGCTGGGACGACAGGCTAATTTTTGTATTTTTTGTAGAAATGGGGTTTCACCATGTTGGCCAGGCTGCTTTCAAACTCTTGGGCTCAAGCCATCCACCAGCCTTCGCCTCCCAAAGTGCTGGGATTACAGGAGTGGAGACTGCCTTCAGTTTTGAAAGATGTTTTCACTGTATAGGTTGACTGTTTCTTTGTACACATAAGGTATCTCTTCATTGTCTTCTGGCTTCCATTGTTTCTGTTGAGAAGTTAACTGTAATTTGCGTTTTCCCACTAAAAATAACATGTAATTTTTAGCAGACTCTTGCTCTATGACCCTGGCGGGAGTGCAATGGCACGATCTCGGCTCACTGCAACCCCTGTCTCCCGGGTTCAAGCAATTTTCCTGTCTCAGCCTCCAGAGTAGCTGGGATTACAGGAGCACACCACCATGCCTAGCTAATTTTTGTGTTTTTAGTAGAGACGGGGTTTCGCCATGTTGGCCAGGCTGCTCTTGAACTCCTGACCTCAGGTGATCCACCTGCCTCAGCCTTCCAAAGTGCTGGGATTATAGGCGTGAGCCACGAGCCCAACCTACTTTTAAGATTTCCTCTATAACTTTGTTTTTCTCCACTTTGATTATAATGTGCATAGGTGTAGGTCTGTTTTTATTTTTTCTGCTTAGGGTTCTTCAAACTTCTTGACTCACTAGATTGATGTAGTTAATCAGTTTTGGATTGTTCTCAGCCAGGATTTCTTTAAGTACTGGCTTTATCAAATTCTCTCCTACCCTTTGGAGATCTTCTGATTGTGTCTCACATTTCTCTTCTGCTCTGTTCTATTTTCATTATTTGTCATCTCTGCTCTTGTTTCAATACTGTCTATCGATCTGCTTGAAGTTTACTCATGCTGTCTTCTGCTGAGTTTAGTCAGTTGTTAAGCTCCTTCCAAAGGATTTTAAATTTCAGATTTCATATTTTGCAGTTTATAATTTGACTTTTTTATGGATTTAAATTATGTTTTAAAATACTCCATGTTTTATTCGTTCTACCCATTAAAATTTATTTATCTTCCCCTGGCTCTTTTCAAGTGTTTGGTTTTTGGCAGTTTTAGTATGCGATGCCTAGGTGTAGACTTTTTGGGTACTGCTTGATGTTCTCTGAACTTCCTGGATCTGTGGTTTGGTATCTGTCATTCATTTTGGAAAGTTCTTGACTATGATTATTTCAAATATTTCTTCGGCTCCATTCTCTCCTTTTTCTTCTGTTATTCAATTATGCATATATTTCACCTTTTGCAATTATCCCATGTTTTTGGATGTTCTATTCTGTTTTTTTTTTTTTCTCCTATTCTTTTTTCTCTTTACATTTCAGTTTGGGATGTTTTTGTTGACCTATCTTCAAACTCACTGATTCTTCCTTATTCATCTCCAGTGTACTAGTGAGCCCATCAAGGTCATTCTTCATTTCTGTTACAGTGTTTTTTTTTTCTTTTCTTGCTAGCATTTCTTTTTTGATTCTTTCTTAGAGTTTCTCTCCCTCTACTTACATTAAATTACATCTCTGCTTACATCTGCTTTTCATGTTGTCTACTTTTTTCATTAGAGCCCTTGACATATTAATCATAGTTATTTAAAATTCCCTATATGATAATTCCAAAGTCTGTGCCATATCTGTGTCTGGTTCTGATGCTTGTTTTGTCTTTTCAGACTGTGTTTTTTTTCTTTCTTTCAACATGTCTTATACATTTTTGTTTAAAGTTAGCTATGTTAGGTTGGATAATAGGAATAGTTCTTTTTTTTTTTTTTTTTTGAGACGGAAGTCTTGCTCTGCACCCGGCTGGTGATAGCCGGATCTCAGCTCACTCAGTCCGCCCTCCCGGGTCCGCCATTCTCCTGGTTCAGCTCCCGATAGCTGGACTAACAGCGCCGCCTCATCGCCGGCTAGTTTTTGTATTTTTTAGTAAGACGGGGTTTCACCGTATTAGCCAGGATGGTCTCGATTCTACTGACTCATGATCCCCCGTCTCGGCCTTCCAAATTGCTGGATTACAGGCCTTGAGCAAACGCGCCCCGGCCAGGAAAATAGTTCTTTATGTGAAGGTTTATGTTAATCTGGCTAACAATTGGGGTGTATTTAATGCTTCTGTAGCTGTACGTGCCAGAGGCTTCAAATTACTCCAGTGTCCATGATTTCTCCGCTGTTGTCTTTGGCCTTCTCTAAGAACTCCCTCTTTTTTTTTTTTTTTTTTTTTTTTTTTTTTTTTGACAACATCTCACTCTGTTGCCAAGGCTGGAGTGCAGTGGTGCGATCTCAGATCACTGCAACCTCAACCTCTTAGGTTCAAGCGATCTTACCACCTCAGCCTCCCCTCTAGCTGGGACTACAGGCATGTGCCACCAGGCTTGGCTAATTTTTGTACTTTTAATGGAGATGGGGTTTCGTTATGTTGCCCAGGCTGGTCTTGAACTCCTGGGCTAAAGTGATGTGACCGCCTCGGCCTCCCAAAGTGCTGGGATTACAGGTGTGAGCCACCACACCTGGCCAGAATGCCTTCTTAAATAGAATCTGCACCTTGCAGCTCTTTCAGATATAATTCATTGTTATTATACTGGAGGCTGTTGTATGGTATAGGGGAGGGGAAGTTATCTATAATATTATAATTAAATTTCATTTTTATAGTGGGCCTGTGTTCCCGGACAATGTCCTTCAGGAGTATTACTTAGCCATCACTCTCCTCCCTCGAGTCGGTGAGACAGAAATGCTAGACAAGGATCTGGGCATATGGTTATAAATGGTTATAATTCCCCTTCTCCTGCTATGGCCACAAGGGGATCTTTCTTGACTGTGGACCATAAGAACTTGGTTGGGTTTGAGGAGGTAAAATCTACAAAAGGTTATATCTCAGACTGTGGCCCCCAGAAATTTTTCACTCTTATGCTAATCTACACTCAGCTCTCAACAGTTTGTCAAAATTACTACTTGCGTGTTACTACCCATTTATAGCTCCAGTGCCTTCTGCTCCAGGTAAGCATAATCTTAGTTGTGTGTGTGTGTGTTTGCATTCAAATGTCTCTTTAGATTTCAGGATGGTGGTTTTCGCCTCAATTGTCTAATGGGTCCAAGAAAAGTCATTAATTTTCCATTTTTTCAGCTTTTTTTTCTGTTATTGTAAGAACAGGAATGACACCTTTTACTCTCTTCACATGTCAGAGCTGGAATTAGGAGTCCAATTTATTTAAAAGCTATTAATCACAGTTATTTTAATACCTGATATATGGATTGTTCCTGGGTCTGCTTCAGTGATTGCTTTATCTCTTATCAGACACGTTTTTCTTCTTTGCATGTCTAGAAGTTTTTAAAAATTGTACTGCAAATATTATTGATATAGACTGTAGAAGCTTTGGATTATGCTATGATCCTCTAAAAAGTGTTGAGTTTTGTTTTGGCAGCTGTTAAATCACCAGCACATTGCTTTGATTCTGTTGAGGCTTCATTTTAGGCTTTAGGGTGGGTTTTTTTCAGTTTTGCCCCACTTCTAGGACATGGCGTTTTACAAAAGGATCTCAACTAAAGGGTCAGGATGTTCATCAAAGTCCCTCTGGCTGGGCCTGAACCCCTTAGTCACCTCAGCACTGTTAAGTGTCCAGAATCTCTGCTTAACACTCGTGCTCCCAGCTGCTATTCTCTTCTCAGGCTCCTGGAGTCTTGCTCTACGTTTGAGACCCTGTACCCTAAGAGGTCTGAATCCAAGCTCTGTGCATCTTCTCTGAGCTTCTAGGATTTGCTAATTTCTAGTTTTTTCTCTGCTTCCCCAGCTCTATGGGTATTATCTGCTTACTGTCATTATTATTTCTGGTTTCCTATGTCTTCTTTTTGCTTTTCTTTCAGGCCTCTAATATCTGTATAACCAATTTTCTGTATTAAATTCTCTCTGCTGAAATGCCTAGTTTGGTTTCTGTTTTCCTAACTGTGCATATTGCACCATGGATAGATAGAAAACAAAGTTGACTGAAACAGTAAGAAACAGAATGCGATCTAAAGCACTGTATCACTGAGTTGAATTAAACACACACAGATTTAGGATGCATGCATATTCGAAGACTTATATTGAATCCATTTAGAGCCTTTGGGGGAAAGAGGGAGTGGAAGTGGTAGTCAGTGATAAAGGGAAGAATATAAAATGAGAGGGGCATGACAGCATGTTCTGAATTCAGGAGTACAAGTAACTCAACTGTCTGCAAGCACCTGATGTCCAAAATAAAAGAAAGCAAAACAATAACAACCAAAAAGTGCTATTCTTCTGACAGATGTTCGGGTGATTTGTCTTTTTGGAAAGGCAATTCCCTGCAAGAAAGATAAAGATCAGATGTCAGAAAAGGAAAAGAAAACCATTTATCTCAAAACCTTTAAACTATTCTAAAAGATAAATGAATGACCACATCCGGGTCAAGAACCGGCCACTAATTATTAAGCTAACAGCCTTTGGTGAATAGGTGTTCCAATGAGAAAAATGGCAAATTTAAGAGTAGCTAGCCAAATTATCAACATTATTGTCAGCAAATCTGACTAACATGCAAAGCTATAACAAAAGCATCTTATCTGATGCAGGTCATGGGTAAAGTGAGAAGGGAATGATTTTCGATTGCCTGATATGGAAAATGCAAGCATCATTGTTCATTGCTTAATTCCACATCAGGACTATCCACATTGTCTCTTATGCCATGGAGGAAAATAATAGCAGCAAGACACAATCTTGACTTTCTGTGTCTAGAGCAACTCAGTTATTTCTATTGTAGGGGGTATATCTTTTAGGATACAACATTCAGGAGCTCAAAAACAAACTGTATCTTTTTTTATATATAAACATAATTTTGTTTCTGAGCGGTCAGCCTCAAGGCCGTGGGAGGATTTTACATCAGTAACTCTTGGGTATATCCTCCCTCATTAGGATTTCATGGAGATTGTGGAGGGTGTTGTGCAGTGACCAGAAGGACCATTCTGGTAGTCAAATTGGCAATTTTCACTGTGATGTCAATTTTCTATATTTGTATGTCTTCACTCTATGATGCACAGGAAACCCAACTGGCTGTGGCCTCACTCCAGTGCCCTGGTTCCCACTGCTTGAGGATCCACGAGTTTCTTTCTGCTCCTCTCAACTTGAAGGAATGCTTTGCTCCATCCTCCTCTTTTCAGACATTCTGCTGCTTCTTCTTAAAAAACAAACAAACATACAAACAAAAAAACGCTATCCTTGCTCTGAGGCATATAGTTTAGGAAACAGGGCTAGAAAGTTGGTTCTTTACTTTGCACCTTACCACATACCTCCCCTGAGGCATGCAGCATAGCAAAGAGCAAAGGAGAAATACTGGGAGGGCTAAATATGTAAATTAATATCTCACAATATTAGCCATGTACATCTTTTTGCAGGATCAATCCTTTTATGTGACAAAGTGAATAGAGATGGAAGAGAAAAAGAAAAGCAGATGGGAGAATGGGCGATATATTTTATAACTGATGAAAATTCAAGCATAATCACTTTACATGTAATAATCATGTAATCAAATGTCAAGATAGAAAAACGATAGGGAGGTACTGAATATGGTCAGTTTGCCAGCACTGAAGCTGTAAACCAAATAGTATTTGAGACAAGTCTCAATCAACTTAGGAGTTTATTTTGCCAAGGTTAAGGGCAGGCCTGTGACACAGAAGGTCCTGAGAATGCGTGCCCAAAGTGGTTAGGCTACCGTTTGGTTTTATATGTTTTAGGGAGACATAATACGTCAATCAGTACATGCAAGACGTACCCTGGTTTGGCCCAGAAAGATGGGACAACTCCAGGGAGTGGTATTTATTGATTGGCAGTTGGTTGAAAGAGTTTATCTAAAGACCTGCAATTATTGGAAGGAAGTGTCTGGGTTAAGATAAGGACTTATGAACACCAAGGTTTTTATTATGCAGATGAATCCCCAAGGTAGCATACATAGTAGAAGCTTAAGAAATCTTTGCTGATCAAAAATGAACTGGACATATGTGAAGTGTGGATGGCAAAGTCATGTGTATTTCAGTGGAATATGCTGAAGATGGGAGTAGTTTTTGGCAGAATAGGTGGAGAGGTTTTATAAAAATCCACTTAATCTAAAGAGGCACATCATAGATTTTGACTCCCAGAAAGCAAGATTGATAGAAATTTATTGATGTGGGCAAAGAGATGTCTAAAATGTTTTGATTATATACTCAGTAAAAGAATATGTGCATTAGGTCCTGCATGTGTGTGTGTGTGTGTGTGTTTTAGTCACACACATATTGCTTTCCTAATATAAACTATACATATGGACACAACTCTTACACATATTGGTAATAAAATATGTACATTACAATGAGGCGTACTATATATTTGCATTTATAGCTACCTGGTTTCTTTCTTTTTTTGCCATTACTTTTTCATTTCATAAGTGTTACTTGAACAAGTACTGTTCAGGCCTGATCCCTGATTCCAGAAAACTCTTCAGTTTAGTAAACCATTGGCTTCCAAAGCAAGGTAAGACATAACCAAGATGACACAAGATGACCTAATAGGGCATGGAAAGAAAATATTAGAATACTATATATTTTTTATCCCAACACTTTAAATTTTATCCCAACACTTTAAATTTATATTTTAATTTTAAAACACTTAAAGTTATATTTAAATTTATATCTCTATTATATTATTCTTATTATATAGAGACAGAATCTCATTCTGTTGCCCATGCTGGAGTGCAGTGGTGCGATCATAGCTCACTGCAGCCTCGAACTTCTGGGCACAAGCAATCCTCCTGCCTCAGCCTCCTGAGTAGCTAGGTCTAAAGGTGCACACCACAACTCCTGGCTCATTAAAAAAATTTTTTTAGAGATGGAGTCTAACTATATTGCTCAGGCTGGTCTTGAACTCTTGGCCTCAAGCAATTCTCCTGCTTTGGCCTCCCAAAGCATTGGGATTATAGGTGTGAGCCACTGCACTTGGCTAGTTTTTGTTTATATTTAATATGGTACTTTCTTAATTCAGTTATACACATAAAGGAAGGGTATGGAGAAAATAGGCTGTCATATGTTTTCCAAGGGAGTGTGAATCAGTACAGTGTAGATGGAGGGCAATTTACCAACATCTATCAAAGTTATGACTGTATTATAGCATTTTGACCTAGAAATTACCCTTCTAGGAATTTTTCTTTTACATACACGCTCACAGGGCTTGAACACACACAGATTTATTATTATTATTATACTTTACATTCTAGGGTACATGTGCACAACGTGCAGGTTTGTTACATATGTATACATGTGCAATGTTGGTGTGCTGCACCCATTAACTGATCATTTACATTAGGTATAGCTCCTAATGCTATCCCTCCCCCCTGCCCCCACCCCATAACAGGCCCCGGTGTGTGATGTTCCCCTTCCTGTGTCCAAGTGTTCAAGTTCCACCTATGAGTGAGAACATGTGGGAACACACACAGATTATTCAGTTCAGCATTGTGTGTAACAGGAAAAGCTTTGATATAACTTAAATGTCCACCAAATAAATTACGTTACGTCTATGTAATGGAATACCAATTACAAATAAAGATACTTAAAAAATTGTATTGTGCATGTCTAAGACATATAACATGATGTTATTCTGGTTATATATATATAAAATAAAGAAGTTCTTATAGTGAAGCGAATTAACACACCCATCATTTCAGAGTTACCCATTTTCTTTTGCTTTTTTGACAAGAGCAGCTAAAATCTACAGTCTTAGCATGAATCTCATATCCAGTACAATTTTGTTACCTATAGTCCTCATGTTGTACATGAGATCTCTAAACTTGTTTGCCCCACATATCTGCCATTTTGTGCCTTTGGACCTATGTCTCCCCATGTCCTCCCCATGCCGTCTCTGTTAACCACTGTTTTGTTCCCTATCTCGATATATTTAACTTATTTTTTTGATTCTACATGTAAGTGAGATCAGGATCATGCCATACTTTTCTTTTTGTGTCTGGCTTACTTCACTTTGTATAATGTCCTCCAGGTTCATCCCTGTGTGATAAATGGCAAGATCTTGTTCCACTTTAGGGTAGAATAATATTCCACTGTATATGTGGACCACAGTTTCTTTATCCATTTGATTGTTCACAGAGACGTAGGTTGCTCCCATAGCTTGGCTATTCTAATGCTACAATAAACACGGGAGTGTAGATATCTTTATGAGGTGGCAATTTTATTTCTTCGGGGTATGTCATATGCCCAGAAGAGGGATGGTGGGCTCATGTGGTAGTTCTATTTTTAATTTATTTAGAAATCTCTGTACTCTTTTCCATAATGGCTGCACCAATCTGCAATCCCCCAACAGTGTACAACAATTTTCTTTTCTCCACACTCTTGCAAACATTTGTTATCTTTTGACTTTTTCATAATAGCCATCCTAACAGGTGTGAGGTGGTATCTCACAGTGGTTTTCATTTGCAGTTCCCTGATAATTAATGATATTGAGCACTTTTTCATATACCTATTGGTAATTCTTATTTCTCCCTTGGAGAAATGGCTATTCACCTCTTTTGCCTAGTTTACAATCAGGTTATTTGTTTCCCCCCCTATTTAGTTGTATAAGATTTTATGAGTTTTGATTATTAACCCCTTATCAGATATATGGTTTGCAAATATTTTTTCCCAATCCATAGGCTGCTGTTTCATTTTTTAAAAATTTTTAAATAGTTTGATATAATACCATTTATTTATTTTTTATTTTAATTTTGAAGTAAAATTTTCAAAATTATTTATTCCTCAGTTTTTAAAAATGTTCTTTCCAAATAACTTTTTTTTCTCAATCTTATTTCTTCAGTATCTGAAATGATCCTGTGGTGTAGAGTCACTCATTTTATTTTCTTTTTTTTTAATTATTATACTTTAAGTTCTAGGGTACATGTGCATAACATGCAGGTTTGTTACATATGTATACTTGTGCCATGCTGGTGTGCTGCACCCGTCAACTCATCAGCACCCATCAACTCGTCATTTACATCAGGTATAACTCCCAATGCAATCCCTTCCCCCTTCCCCCTCCCCATAATAGGCCCAGTGTGTGATGTTCCCCTTCCCGAGTCCCAGTAATCTCATTGTTCAGTTCCCACCTATGAGTGAGAACATGCGGTGTTTGGTTTTCTGTTCTTGCGATAGTTTGCTGAGAATGATGGTTTCCAGCTGCATCCATGTCCCTACAAAGGACACAAACTCATCCTTTTTTATGGCTGCGTAGTATTCCATGGTGTATATGTGCCACATTTTCTTAATCCAGTCTGTCACTGATGGACATCTGGGTTGATTCCAAGTCTTTGCTATTGTGAATAGTGCTGCAATGAACATACATGTGCATGTGTCTTTATAGCAGCATGATTTATAATCCTTTGGGTATATACCCAGTAATGGGATGGCTGGGTCATATGGTACTTCTAGTTCTAGATCCTTGAGGAATCGCCATACTGTTTTCCATAATGGTTGAACTAGTTTACAATCCCACCAACAGTGTAAAAGTGTTCCTATTTCTCCACATCCTCTCCA